>NC_056732.1:317716577-317836577 GCF_019279795.1 Protopterus annectens | reverse complement strand
GAGGGCTAACTCTTTCCATCAAGGATCAGCAGGGTCATCATTGCCATACTAGATCATGCAAACAAAGAATGATGGAACTGTAGTGTGTTCTTTGAGGAAGAGTTTTGGGAAACAAAGGCACACCCATCCAAGCATATCACTCAGAAATTATTATATTGTCTTGACAGAGCAGAGTTCTCTTAATTAACAACAGAAGTGAAGGACTGCAGTGAACAATTCCACATAAGATAACCTTAGTGAACAGTTTATAGTTAAACGTTACTTGAACTGGTGTCACTAGTGGAAGAATATGCTCTACTATTATGACACTTGCACAACTGCAGTAGTAAATGCACTGACATAGTGGGTTGACAATACAGGAAGAGAAGTCAGGATAAAGGAAGAGATCAAAAGAATGGAACACACAAGCAATCATAAAGAAGAAAATGCAATGAAGGTAACATTTGCTAGTGAAACTGGCACAATGGTCCAAACAGAGACTTGTGTAAAGAACTTCCCAACAATGAGAGGAAAAATACTATAGTGAAGTCCAAAAATAATAGAAAAAAAGGAATTGTTACTGATGTGCTTTAATGTCTTAGGCCTAATATGGAATACATTTATTCTACCTCTAAGCACAGTATCTTTCCTGATGTCATACAAGAGGTAGAATTCAGATAGGTAGCCCTGGAGTCTGCTTAATATATGCCAGTCTTGGACCTGATCTTCTCATATTGAGAGGGGAAAAAGATCTCATACATGGTAGTGCATGAGTATTTAGAAAATGCAAATGAGTATGGCATACCATCAATATAAAGACATGCATCATGGCATATAAAACTAAATGCTCATTTCTTTAGGTTGGCAGACTTTGAAAAAACATGATTAAAAGTTCAGAAAAATTCTGTACAACAGACATACAGTTAGAAAGAAAAACAATTAGAAGGTTAGTATCAGTAGAGCCAAGACTCAGTGTGTGAAAACAATTTGTAAGTTTAAAATAAGGGAGGTAAAAGCATTGCGGCTATCTCTTCCGTAGCTAACAGATACAAAGCTCTGACTTTGAACCATATCTCCTGTGTTCAGTTAGCAGCATGGGTATTGGAGGGCAGTGAAGCAGGTAGGGTGTGAGTGAGCAACTATTGTCATCTCACCCATGTGGAGGAGAGGAAGGTGAGCAGTAGGAGTTGCACCTATACAGCTCAAACCTGTCGATCACCTACTATGTAAGGCTGTGGATTGACATGAGAGCAGAGGGAGACATTCATGCTCTCTGTCACTGATCCCTCTACACTTAGAAGATAGGCAGGTGGGGTAGTTTGTTTAAGATACTTTATTATATAAAAACACATCAGGATGGATAGCAGCATCAGTAACTATAAACAAACTGATTAACAGACAGAGCTTACACACATACATGCTTACATCTCAACAGCTAACTACAAAATGGCACTCTGTCCCTGCACATGCTCAGTAATCAATACACTTAGTACATGCCCACAGGAAGTTTCTTAAAGAGATATGTATACTGATCTACAGCCTCCTTCTTAAAGAAAAGATTGCACTTTATCAAGTAAGATTGCAGTTAAACACACATCAATATAGACAATCAGAAAAGAAAACACAATGCTTAAATGATTTATATGGTCATGTTCAAGTCACTGTATATCTGTAACATGGTCTCAACACTCGACCAGATCTTGTGACATAACCATCAGTATTGGACTTAGTAACAGGGACAGGTTTCAGTGAACAGCTCACTTTGAGATTCATCACAGGAATGGAAATTGCTTCTGGAACTTCCTCAGGAACTGGAACACAGAACAACTCACTCTGAGATAAAGAGTCTTTCTCACAGGTATATGCTCGGACACTGGTATCAAATGTTTCCGGTTCTGCCTAAAATTGCTCCTTGTGATTCTGCAATGTATGATCCTGACTCTGGACAATCCAATCATAACCTTTGGATATTTGCATCCTTACCAGTTCTCCCTTTTGTAATGGACTGAGCTGTTTTCTGGTCTTATCGTAATAGGAGTTCTGGGTTAAATGCTTCTTCAACAGACTGGCTTTCACTGACTTGTTGTTTTAGACACATGGAACCAACAATTGACTACTGATTGGTAATGTGGTTCTGGTTTGTCTCAACAGAAGTCTGTGAGCAGATGAACCAAGATGTTTATCACAAGGAATATTTCTGAGATTCAAAAGATTCAGGAAAATATCACTATTGTCTCATTTTGACCTCTCTAGTAACCTTTTTGTACTTTGGACTGTGCGCTCTACCAAGCCATTTGACTGTGGGTACTCTGGGCTACTCGTAACATTAGTAAAGTCCCACTCTTTGGCAAATCTTTTGAACTGTTAGTTTGTAAACTGTGTGCCATTGTCAGAAATAACTTGGTGTGGATCACCATGGACTGCAAAATGACATTTCATCTTAATAATGACAGTACAAGATGCTAGATTGGGAAGAAGGTCAGTCTCGAACCAACTGGAGTAAGAGTCTACTAACACCAAATAATGTTGACCATTCCACTCGAAAATGTCTGTAGCTACTGTCGACCAAGGTAGTTCTGGAATCTGTTTCAGCTAAAGTAGTACCTTCAGTTGATGCGTCTTTGTATTAATACATACTGAATAAGATGAATGTACTCTCTCAATGTCTTGTGACATAGAAGGCCAAAATGCTAGTCCTCTTGCCATTCTTTTGGTAGATTTAGTTCCTAGGTGACCACAATGCAAGATAGTAATGTACTCTTGTTGCAATGACCTGGGACAATAGCTTTTGGTTCATGACGATACCATTGTCTGACAAAACCTCATCTCTGTATGGAAAATAAGGTTGTACTTCTGGAACTAGATTGCTTTGATGGCCATCCTACTTTGAGAAAGTAGTTGAGCTTCTGTAAAACTGGATCTGGAGCTGTGTGATCTCAGCTCGTCAAGAAATGTGGAAGAAAAATTTCTCACTTCCATGACTTCAAAATAAAATTGCTCATTGTCATGCTGTTCAGTGGTACTTCAAGGTGATCTCTACAAAGTGTCAGCAAGATAAAGAAGTTTGCCTTTCTTGTAGACAAGATTGAAATGATACTTTTGCAATCTCAACATCATGAGTTGCAGTCTGACTGGAGCTGAATACATAGGTTTTTTTCAGGATAGTGACTAGAGGTTGATGATCTGTTTCAATCTGAATAGGTCTACCATGCACATAATCATGGAGCTTCGAACATGCAAACAAAATTGCCAAAATCTCTTTCTCTATCTGATTATACTGCATTTCAGCTTCGGTGAGAGTTCTGGATGCATAAGCAACAAGTTGACCCTCTTGTACAATGACTGCACCAAGATCAAATTTCAAAGCATCACATGAAAGAGTAACTGGCTTGGGTACATCACAGTATCTGAGAGTAGGTGGACTGGCAATTCTCTGTTTCAGGACATCAAATGCTTTCTGGTGTTGCTCTAACCAAGACCAAGATACATCTTTACGTGTTAGTTCTCTGAGCGGTGTGGATATTTGACTCAAGTCTGGAATTAACTTGCCTAGGTAGTTAACCATGCCAAGAAAACTTTGCAGGGCTTGAACATTGTTTGGAGCCATGGGCGCCAGAACCATAGAGTGATGGGAGCCCCCCCACACACACACTTTTGCAGAACACCTCCCAACTGTCCCGTTATTTTATGTTTGAATTATTTTCATTTTTCGCACTTTAGCTGACGTCATCGTAATTTCAAAAGCTGCTTGGGAGACATATTTTCATAGTGAGTAAGTTAGATGTGTGTGTGTGTGTGTGAAAATGCCCCCAACAGAATACATCTGGTGGCTAGAGGTACTCAGACTCAAACCCTGTACCTTGGATACAGGTAAAAAGAGCCTAAAGTCCCTAGTCACCATCACTTGTGAATTTATGCCTCAGTGATAAAACAAAACTTTTTATTCTAGCAATTTTCTAAGGTTATAAAATCAGTATTTGAAATGTGTCCCTATTTTGGGGCTGTATTCCCCCATTATTGGCTTTGTTCTGTATTTTTGTGCTAAGAGGTTGAGAGCTATGATGAGAAGTGAGAACTGAATTCACTAAATGATATGATAGCTATTTAAGTTTGTCTTCCTGTCTTTCAAGAAACTGATGGTTTAGCTTAGTGGTATGTCACTCTGACTGTAGTGCATAGGGACTGGATTGATTCAAGACTTGGTAGTGAAATGCATGGTGGTAACACAACATTTTATGCAAGCAACTTTCCAAAATGATACAAGTAATGTTTAAAATGTGTCCCTGGTTTTTGGCCTTTTGCCCCCCCCCCAAATGAAAATAAGTTCAAGATGCTGTGCAACATGCCTATGACTTACACTACTGTGATTCTGTATTTATATATTGTGCGTAGAAGTAGACTGTTATCATGGAAATGTTCTGAATAGGGCAGTTTTGTCATCATTAGTGCATGCATTTTGCTTCATTGCCTACTGGAAAAATGTTCGAGCAGTAAATTTAAAATGCAGTTGTGTGTGGAAGTAGACCTTTATGATGGAAATGTTCTGAATAGGGCAGTTTTGTCATTATTGGTTAAAGTATTTTTGTTTCATTGCCTACTGGAAAAATGTTTAAACAATAAATTTAAAATGCTCTCTAACTTAAGTCTAACAAGTGCGCTGTATTATACAAGGAATATAATTTAATACAATTAGGAAGGTGAATGAAAGAATGCACACATGCATGCATGGCCCTAAAAATCATTTGAAAACATCCCAGAAGAAAGTGTGAAAGACTCAAAATCATGTGCAAATTTTAAGCTTTACTCTTGTTATCAAAGCAATGGATGAAGGTAAAACAGTTCACACCACATTACCTTGACCTGGCCAAGCCTTTTGACACAATCCTCTACTCAGGTATAGTACAAAAGATGAATAATGTAGGCACAAACACTTACATCACCAGCTGCATTGCCAATTTGGCTCACAGGATGCAGGAGATCAAAACAGGGGACGAGACTAGTCACCAATGGAGTCCCCCAGGGTTCGTGTTGAGACTTTTTCTGTTTGGCATATACATCTCAAAAGTAAAAGGAAATACCAAAGAGCTTTGGCCAGCTAAGTTTAAGATGACTGCAAGCTAGGAGAAGTTATTGAATCCCCAAATGACTTAACCATCATGCAGGAAGGTTTGTCCCAAATAATAACTGGTGTCAAAATCATGACAATGCCCTCTGAGAACTGATCCAATTGTTTTGTATTTGGGAACTTGTGTGTACAGTAACCTAGCTTTTGACCAGCATGTGACTAGAGTCATAAGAAAGCCTTTCTATATTGCACAGCTTATAAACAATTTGATTGTGGATAGATCTAGAGATGTTGTTGTCCCCCTTTACAAAGCTCTCATTATGTCAATCATTTTGTATAATGCCCACTTTGGCATGTATCTGTCCAGCCCCATGCAACAACTGGAATACCTTCAGAGATGCCTTACTAAAAGGAAACAAGTCTAAACAATAGGTCTTGCATGGACCACCTCAAAGATTTATTACTATACTCAGTATCCTACAGAGTGCTTAGAGGTGACATATCTGGCATACAAAGCATCCTCCAACATAATACAGATGGACCTACTGACCATCAGCAAGTCAAATGGCATCAGAAATACTCAGTCCAGGTATCTAAACAATGTTGTGGAGAGATGGATATATGTCACAGAGGCTACCACTGTTCCGGAACAGACTATCCATAAAAATAAAGCAAAGCTCATCCATCCATATTCAAATGCAACCTGGATCTAAGGATGGGTAATAGAAAATGTATTCCAGGATTTCCCCTCATGCCACTAATGGATAGAGGCAGTTCCTAAATGCTGCATCCCTTACATGGTCCCCTCAAATTATCTATGGTATGATCACAGTTGTTCTCACTAGGGCTAATACACAATTATCAGCAATGGGGATAGCTAAGACCAATCAGAAAATGTTAATTCAAGCACCAAAAGGGAATTGGCTAAGCTTACAATGTCCTCCAAGTGAACCTATACTGTGGTAGCAAATAGTTATAAAATAATTACCCTTTTTAGTTCACTAAGTGCCCCTGTCACCTCCCCCAGTCTTTAACAGCTTCCAGCACATATGTCTGGAGCTAGCATCTCAAGAATGGTTGTTTGCTTAGAAGGGTCTGGTCGTAAGCCTGAACTGGTGAATGCATGACCAACATAAGTGACTTCTTGTAGCCTGAATTTGCATTTCTGTGGACTGAGCTTAAGATTCACTTGACGTGCCCTTTCCAAAACTTATCTGAGGTTTCTGCCATGCTCAGCTTCACCCTTACCTGTTGAGAGGGTGGCTTAATGGCTAAGGTGTTTTCCTTACAAACACAAGGTGCAGGGTTTGAGTCTCACAAGAGATAATTGGCTAGGCTTAAAATGGCTCGCAAGGGCAGTTAGCTTAGTACTAACCTATGAACCATTATGTCATCTGCTATAACAGCACAAGGATACCCAGAAAAAAATTTGCTCCATTGTACGTTGAAAGACTTCACTTGCAGACTTTATCCCAAATGACATTCTCAGAAATCTGTACCTTCCAAATGGAGTACTGAAAGTAGTGAGTGATTAGGATTTCTTGTCAAGAAAAATTTGCCAAAATGAGCTCTTTGCATTTAAAACTGAAAAAAGGGTGGTATTTGGCATCAAGGCTGTGACTTCTTAAACTGTGCGTATTGGATGATGAGGTATTTCAGTGCCTTGTTCAAATCTCATGAATCAATACATATTCTGATGTCATCTGAGCTTTTATTATGAGCTACTACCATGGAAGATACCCACTCAATCTGTTCTGTGACTGGACAGATTACACCTTGTTGCACCATTTTATCTACTTCAGCTTTGATTCTGGTCTGCATAGCTATTGGAACTTTTCTGGCTGGCCTGATAAATGGATTGACATCTGGGTCTAACTTCATAGAGTACACAACTGGAAACTTGCCTAGTTTGTCTTTGAATAAATCAGCATAGGTAGAAAAACTAGACTGGGCAAAATTAGAGTAGTGGTCTTTAAAGCTAACATGGTGAACTTCTTTGTTAAATGAAAGCAGTCCCATTTTTAAAATGTCTCTGAGGCCTAATAATGATAGGACATGTCTCTTGACCACATTAAATAATAAATTGTAACTTTTTCCTGCAGAGTAACATGAAAGCATTACTGAGCCTTTGGTTTGAATCTCTTCACCAAAATAAGCAACAAGCTTAGCACACTTTGCCAAATGAACCCATTCACCAGCACTTACTCTAGCAAATGTTTCTACAGACATAACATTGCAGTTTGAGGCAGTATCAACTTTGAGTTGTATGTGCCTGCCATTTATCCGAACAGTACAAAATACTTCATTCTTGGCCCATAAGTCAACTGCATTGACTGTTTCATTAAGCACTGACACAACATCAACATAAAAAGTAGAAGATGCCACATTACTGCTGTCTAATTTATCAACTAATTTCTTAAAACACAATGCATCAGAAATTCGCCAAGGTGCAACTAAAACTAGGTAAGACTGCAATCCAAATTGTAGCTTGCTACAGATCCCCCACCATGCCACAAAATTATCACTACACCTTTCTAAACATACTGGAAAATATTAAGATACAACCAAACACCCTAATACTGGGTGATTTCAACAACCCTGCCATTAACTGGGAAAACTACTTGTGTACCTACACCTTTGCCCAGCGGTTCTTGGAATTCATAAATTCCAATGCCCTGAACCAGCTAATCCATAGTCTCACCAAGGGCTCCAATATCCTAGACCTAGTCATTACCAACATGGAAAATCGATGCTCCATACCTATGGTCACCCCCTCGTTGGTCAGGTCTGACTATAAGCTAATCACCCTTGACATCCACATCCCTCCCCCACTCCCCAGTAAGGAAACCACCATAAAAAACTTCTACAAAGCCAACTTCATACTACTCAAGTCAGAAGTGACAAACTTCATGACACCCATGGAGACGGGAACTGAAAGTTCAACTGCTGAATCCTACACTAAGGCACTGTACGAGCATATCCCCCCATGCATGAATCGTACCATTCCAAATAGAACCAAGATGCTCTCCTCCAAAAAAAAGAAAGCCAATCAGGTGGCCCTCTGCCATAAACAAACCTTACAACAAAAGGAAGAAACTGTTGCAGAACAGAGGAAAATCCCAGGATGCAAAAAACTCCCTTACCAGCCTCAGTAAGAAGCTGAGATCCCTCATAAAATCCTCCAAAGCTAGTTACGAAAATAAAATTGCCAAAGATTCCAAAGGCAACAACAAGGCATTCTATAGCTATGTCAAGAATCTAAATGGCAATACAAAGATCTGCTCTGAGCTACAACAGAACGGCATTAAATATACTGATCCCAAAGATATTGCCAATATCCTGGAATATCGATTCAGTGCCAACTTCACCCCTTCTCACCGCCTAAAGGGCCCATGTCAGTACCAAAAGATTGTCAAATTCTGGTAATAATGGCCACACAGGTAAAAACAGCACTCTCCAAAGCTAAGAATACAGCATCCATGGGACCAGACGGCATCCCAGGCTGTATACTACATGAACTACAAAATGAACTGGCACCTCACCTAAGTGTCATGTTTGATCATAGCCTCACCTCAGGCTTTGTGCCCACTGAGTGGTGCACAGCTACAGTTATCCCACTCCACAAGGGGGGATCCACCTTGGATCCTTGGAACTACAGCCTCATAAGTCTGACGAGCCTGGTCTGCAAGGCCATGGAACATATTATCATGGAACTTATAAACAAAGACACTGGCAACCTTCAAACACTGGACCCTACCCAGTTTGGGTTCGTGAAGGGATGATTTTGTCTTCTGAACCTGATTGACTTCTTCAAATCAGTCTCCAGAGCTGTGGATGAGGGTAAGGCAGTCCACACAGCCTATCTGGCACTTGCCAAGGCCTTTGACACCATCCCTCACTCTGAAATCATAGATAATCTTACTAAGCTTGGCATTAATCCCTACATCACTCGATGGGTTGCCAACTGGCTTACTGACAAAACCCACACTGTAAAAGTAGCCAACTCCAAATCCAGCTCCAGACAAGTGACAAGTGGAGTACCTCAGGGTTCAGTCCTGGGGCCACTTTTGTTTGGCATCTACTTCTCTGAAGTACAGGCCAACACTAAGGGACTCTGGCTAACAAAGTTCACAGATGACTGCAAACTGGGAGCCATTATTGAATCCACAAATTATGTGGATGTTCTACAAATGGGCCTTACAGAAACAGATGCTTGGTGTCAGAGCCTTGGGCTCAAGATCAATGGCAAGAATGTATAGTTATCCCCTTTGGGAAAAAACATGTATCCATGAATTACCACATAGGTGGCAGTACACTAAACACCAAAAGTGTGATAAGAGATTTAGGGACACAGGTGGACAGTGGTCTCACCTTTGATAACCACATCACCACAACAGTCAGGAAATCCTTCTATGTGGCACACCTCATCACCAAGGGCTTTTCATCCAGAAAAAAGGAGGTCATTGTCCCACTGTACTCATCCCTCAGTAGACCCATTATATAATACAATGCCCCATTTGGTATGTACCTCTCAAGAAATCTGCAACAACTGAAGAGGCTGCAGAAATACCTCACTAAAAGAATCACAGGCATAAAGCAGATGACCTATGCTGACCGTCTAAAAAACTCCAGCTATACTCTGTCACATATCATCTACTCAGAGGCAATCTCTGCTTAACATACAAGGCCATGTCAAAGAAATCCCAATCCCTCAGAGCCACATGCTCCAGGGATCTAAACCTTGCCATCACAATGAACAAAACATGCTGTAGGGATAGGTTCCTGACCCAGAGACTCCCTAGACTCTGGAATAGACTGCCCATACATGTCAAACAGAGTGTCTCTTTTGCCCTCTTCCTTAACGATTGGATGGGAGATAGGAAATTCACTCCTGAGATCATGTCAGTCGTCCTGATAGACAGGGGTTCAGGGAAGTAAATATTGTGGGAAGAAATAGCCAGGGAATTGTTATGGCTAGGCTTGTATAGGCTCTAGGGCCGATAGCCTAGTACCAACCTATGAACCTATGATCCCTTTTAATAAAAGAGAGTGCACATTCTTTTGATTTACAAAACCTTTTGAAATTATTACATTTATTACATTTGTGGCATTGTTGACCAAAAGCTAAGCACTTTTCTCTTTTAGATTCATAATTACTGCCACAATTATTATAAGTAGCAATAAAATTAGGGTGGGGCCCATGCTTTGAGTTTGCTGACTCACTCTTATGCTTCACTGAGGCTGTGCAAACTCTGGACCTTGATAGAAAACTCTGGGGTTTACCAGTGGGTGTGGCTGAGACTACAGTTCCTGCCATGTGCCCGGGCCTATTCCTTTTAACCATGTGTTGCATACTATCTATATGAGTTTTGCTGCAGTAACTTCTAAAGCCATTCTTATTTGCAAGCATATTTGTGTGCTTTTCTGTGAGCTTATATATCTGACAAATCTCAATGGCCTTATTCAAAGTTAAATCACTATCATGAAGCAAAATTTTTCTCACAGTATCATCTTTAATACTACAAGTCTGTCTTTTATCAACGCATCCCTTAAACCACCAAATCTGCATATTTTAGCTTTATTTCTCAAGTCAGTTATTTATGCTGCAAAAGATTCACCAGGCTTTTGATCCCTTGTATAAAATAAGAGCTTCTCCATTGTAACATTTGTTTGGGGGGGTTACACAATTCTCTAAATTTATGTTTTAAACATTTAGAGTCCTCCCTTGACTCAGCCTATACAACAATATGATGGTTTTCCCCCTCTTCAGCATAGATAGAAGGTGCATACACAAATGAACACTCCCTTTCAATGGCTTCTGACCCAGCTAAATTAAGTATAATAAATGCCTTTGTATGGTGATCTTTATCAGAAAATGCAGCCTGTATGAAAATGTTGCACTCTTGTTCAAACACTTTCCAGTTCTCAGCAATATTATTATCAACACTAGTGGACCTGGTTTTCGAAATCCTTCAGCCATGCCAACAAAGTAAGTGTTTGGGCAAACATATGACCCTTGTAATTATGTACAAATAAATTGCCTTTCAGCAGCTTGCAGTAACACACAAATGCACAATAAACTCTTTGAAATACTGTACTTTGTGAAATAAGCTCTGAAATGCCTGAATTTGTGAAATAACTTTACTATAATGTTGCACAAACATGCAAACACTTCATACACTTCTGATAACTCGGATAGTCTCAGTTAATATGAAAAAGTACATGCTAAGCAAAAAGATGAGTTCATTTCTCTTATTTTATTCATTTTATGCAATTCAGATTTCATTTCAAACATTTTCCATAGTAATTTGAACAATTCTAGCAATATCTGACATTTCATCTTATTTTAATATCATTTAGAGCATCCTGTATGCTTCGTTTAATATTTTGAAAATAAGAAAAAGCTTGAGCAAGTTTAACATTAGAAATTTGTTTCTGACCTGTTTTGTGAACTATACATACAGCAAGGGACGGTCCATGTCTGTACATATGACCACCAAGCATAGCTAGATGCCTCTTAAAGTCAAAGTAGAGAAACTGGAATTCTTTCTGGCCATTAGATATGCTGCTTCTGACACCATGTCAGTTGTCCCTCTACACTTAGAAGACAAGCAGGTGGGGTAGTTCATTTAAGATGCTTTATTATATAAAAACACATCAGGATGGATAGCAGCATCAGTAACTATAAGCAAACTGATTTACAGACAGAGCTTACACACGTGCATGCTTACATCTCAACAGCTAACTACAAAATGTCACTCTGTCCTTGCACGTACTCAGTAAGTACACTTAGTACATGCCCACAAGAGGTTTCTTAAAGGAAAACTCTACGCTAGAACTAAAAATTCTGTTTTTTTTCACTCTTTCTTTCCTGATCAATTTCAACACCTCAAAATCACTCTAAGTACTTTATTTGTAATTTTAGCCTCTTTTCCACAATATGGCTACCCATTAGGCTTGAGGTATCAATGTGATCTTGTTCTCCCTCAACTCTTTCTCTTTCCCATAATGCTTTGTATGACTCATGCCAGACATAAGGAAATACCTGTGAATTCCCATGCTATTGACATATAATGGGATTTGTGTGAGTCACTCTAATTTTCTTTACCTTCTGTAAAATGACTGCTTCTTTTCTGTTTCTAATCACCCTCATTTATGTTTGGCTCAGACCTTGTTTTATACTATACTTAGAAGTTATCCAGCTACAGCCAGAAAAGTAATTAAATTAAGGGCCTTTGTTCAGGGTTTTATTTAAAAAAAACAGAACAAAAAATTAAAATAAGAAAATACATAATTATGATAATTAATGATATCTGGTTTCAATTTTTAGATGTCTGGCAGGTGTCTGCTGTCTATATGTGAGCACAGCTTGACATTGCTGAAATTTACACCGCGCTGCTCAAACATACAAGTACAGAAAAATATTACACATATGAACCAATTCACAGCATTTCAACAGTAGCAGGGAGCAGTACAGGGTGCCTCACCTTGTACACATCCACAACCACAGGTAGCCTCTACACTTCTCCCTACACCGATTCAATATCACCATTCCTATGCTCTCCTTTGGCAGCGCATCATCATTAATATGCATGGCATGCTGCCAAGTGGGGGGGGGTTATGGCCATGTACATGGATACATTCCGTGTAGGCTGTACATGATGCTACATGGATTTTATTAAATCCTGGGGCCAATCTTTTCATTCATTAAGAGGAAAATCTTAAAGGGATTTACAGTTCTGCTTGTTATAACTTGGGTATATCTGAATGCTTACAGAGCTAGAAACTTTTGTTTGACCAAAACACTAATACTTATTTTGAAAATAGAATGTCATGTTTCTTTCATAAACTTGTAATATAAAATTATTATCACCAGACAAGACTTTTGAATGCTATCACCAGGTCAGGTAGTGAATCATTCAGACAAATTAAGCATTTACATTTACATTTTTGTAATGAGCATAATTTATGAGATATTTCAAATTATATGCAGTGTGTTTTCAGAAGAGGATTGTGAAGAAAACCTCTCGGGAATTAAGTGGCTTCCTGGCTTCATCTGTTATCATATTTATTGCTTATTTTATTTTGGTGTCCTTCTCTTGATCATATCAGTGTGGAATGAGAACTTGTTCATCAGGTTCCGCATTACAGTAGACCACATGTTGTATATGCATACTGTTCGATTATACACATAAAATAATTGTGAGTGCACATTGCAGGATGCAGAATTTGGCTTATATAATGTCATGCTGTTCCTATATTGAATGATTCTAGTATCTGCATGCGAGTATGTGTCTTGGTTTGTTTGTACATGTGCACACACACACACGCATGTGTGTGTGTGTGTGTGTGTGTGTGTGTGTGTGTGTGTGTGTGTGGACATGTTTGTGTGTGCTTTTTTATTGTTTTGCAGGTGGTAGCATGCAGACAAGTTGAGCATTTTGAGTGTGTCATATGTCTTTCCTAGGAACTACTTGTCCCACTATAAAACAGATGCTGAGTCTGATTACAAGCAACTATAGTTTCATAAGTATATACCAGGCTAATCACCACCAGAGCAGTTATAAGCCTAGCCTTGCAATCCAAACCAATCGTGTTCCCATTTACCTGGGGTGTCAATTAGGAGGAGTACATTACAGGTGGTTATGGGATTTGTGTATGGGGGTATGTTAGTTAGATGATATTTTACTTATTGCCTGTCGTTGTCTAATAGGGACATGAGGGACAGACTGAGAGGTGAATTTAATTGTGTCACATAGTATGTCTACATGCATGTTTTAGAACACCAGAGACAGTTTCATTAGCATATGGTGAGACTTGAGTAACCAAAAGCATGAAGAGTGTGTGTATAGGTTTTGTCTGTGTTAGGTGGTGAAATAGTAGATAAATGCATAAATGTGTGGAGGTTTGCTATGTGTGTGGTCTGGTGCTTGTGTGTGTGACCTATTAGTTCTGCCAGTGAGTGTAGAATGTAATTGGTGTGTGTGTGTGTGTGTGTGTGTGTGTGTGTGTGTGTGTGTGTGTGTGTGTGTGTGTGTGTGTGAATGTGTGCATGTGCATGCATTTTTGTGTATGTGTGTTTGTATGGATGACACATGGTGAAACATCACATTGAGTTTGTGTAAGTATGGAATAAGATGTGTGTTTCTCGTGTGAATGTGTGGAAGGTGTGTGCAAGCTGTGTGGAGGCTGAACACGAAACAGTGTTCAATGAGTCTGCCTCTTGTGTGACACATACCCAAGGAAAAAGTGATGTTGATGATGGTTATCTGGCCAGGGGGATGTAAGTAGGCTTACCACATCTGGAAGAAGCTTGGTTTATGAGTCGTTTTATATATTTGAGTGAATGTATGTGAAGTGATGAGTGAGTCATGTGTGAAAATGCGTAGTTGAGGCATGTGGTAAGTGATTGTTTTTGGGCCGGATTCACAAAGGCTTGCACGGAGTCTTAGAGTAGAGTAAGACTCCATGCAGCCAACATGTCCGCCAAGCGATCCAAGAACAGACAGTAGGGGTGTGCAACTGAGAACTCTAAACTAGTCCTACATGAACAGGGCTGGGATATGAAAATTACCTCAATTGCAGGCGAAAGCTATGCAAATGAGGTAAATTTGCGATCCAGGAAACCCAAACCTGTCCGAGTAGGAGTAGTGTTACTTGCAGAAACGTACTCAGTTGATAACTGAGTACGGTTCTGCAAATAGCAAAACAAAGCCGTGTCAGATGGAAATAAAGCATGACTGTACAGGAGGAAGCATGCCAATGGCCAAAAATATGGCCATTGGCAACGGGAAGGGATGCAAATTAAAAATAAAATAACTTTTTTTTTTATCCCGATCTCTGGGGTTTAACCATAGTGCAGTGCCGTGCAAACGTGCTGCGCCCTAAAAGCAGAAAATTAATAATTAAGATCCACAAACGTGGATATTATAGCTAAAAAGAATTTACAATGCAAGGGAATGGCAGGCTGAAGACAACATGGCCACCGAGTAGAGGTTGCTAAGGGGGGAAGCTCAGTCTAAGAGATGTAACTAAGCATTAGTAGGCAATCCTATGCAAATGAGAGTTAGGATAGTGAATCGCAAGTTTACATAGCAAATGAACACAGTCAGTGGAGTGTAGGAGTAGGATAAGGTGTGTAACAAAGTAGAAGATAGGTGACATCCCGAGGGGAGTATGTATGAAAGGAGTGAAGCTCATTGGAGCAGAGTGTCATGTGTCAGCTTACATTCACATAATAGTGAAAAAGGTGTGTCAACAGGTAGGCCAGGTAAAGTCAAGAAATCGAAGGTGTATGCCGTGCATAACACCTAAGTTTCTTGCTGAGCGTGCATGCATGCGTGTGCGCGCCAGTAAACCCGAGTAAGACAGTGTGAGTGCGTGTAATCGTGTGTGCACGCATGTAGGTTTGAGTAAGCATATGTAAGGCTGTATAAACAGTTGTAAGCACATTTGCACTGGTGTGCACGCGTTTTAACAAGAATAAGCAAGGTTTAGTCCATGTAAGTATGTGTGCGCGCTTGTTGGCTGCTGTACACGTGTTTGCGCTTGTATGCACGGCGCTCCCCCCCCCCAAGGAAACAGAAAGGAAAAAGGAAGCACACCAAATAGTGGGAAGTTACCAGGGAGTACTAGCAGAGCTAGCAGGTAAAAACAATCAGAACAGGCAATTACCCAGGCAGAACACAAGCCCAGCCCAGCACTTAAAACTCTGCAAAGAACAGTCCATTATGTTTCTCTTAAGAGACACTGCAACACTGCAGTAAGCTATTAGAAGTGAAAACTGAAAAAGCTTCACTGAGACAAAAAATGTTAGGGGCTGCCATTGCTGTTATAAGGCAACATATGCAACATGCTGAGGATGGTGATAATGCAAATGCTGCTGGACAACCCACAGTGAGGAGATGGAGAAGGGTGTACAGACCCAGGGTTACCTACCAGGGGCTACATGAGCTGGAGATAGTGGAGCTCTATAGAGTGGACAGAGACCTCTTACAGCAAATTGTTGAGCTGTGCAGGCCCCACCTCACACACAGAACCAACAGAGAGGAACCCATCCCAGTGGAAACTAAGGTATGTGTTGGCCTAAGAATATTAGCAACAGGTACCTTCCAGAGACCAACTGGTGATATGATGGGGATATCACAGGCATCAGCATCCAGGGTACTGCACCAGTTCCTGGATGCCATGTCAGCACATGTCGGTGATCATGTATATTTCCCCAATTCCTGTGAGGAATTGGCTAGCAATATGTGTCTCTTCCAGCAAATAGCAGAATACCCTGAGGTAGTGGGTGCAATAGACTGCACGCACATACGCATCAAAGCACCAGCCGGTGAGTGGGGTAGGGTCTACTTCAACTGCAAGGGCTTCCCCTCCATCAACTGCCAGGTTGTGTGAGATGCCCAGGGCATAATACTGAATGTGTGTGCTGGCTGCCCTGGAAGCTACCATGATTCCCATATCTGGCATCTGACGCAGCTGTACCAGACATTTGCCAATGGGGACATCCCACATGGTCACCTAGTGGGGGATACTGGCTATGCACTGGAGCCTTGGCTGATGACACCCATCAGAAACACGCACACACCTGAACAGGAACTCCATAATGAGGCACATGCACAGACACGAAATGTAATCAAGCGTGTGTTTGGGCTGCTCAAGTCACGGTTCCGGTGCCTGGACACATCTGGTGGAGCCTTGCAGTACTCACCAACTACATGTACCCAAATTGTCATGGTATATGCTATGCTACATAATATGATCCTGTGAAAACAGCTGCAGCAGGACCAGCATAGGCCTGGGCCAAACAGCCCCCCACCATTGCCAAGGCCATCACAGGCAGAGCATGACTTGGAGGAGGAACAACCTGAACCTGCCCCAGTAGGCGGAAGGAGGCATGCCCAGTATGCTTTGGCCTTGGCAAAGAGGCAATGCATAGCACATACACTGGCTCAGTAGGAACTCTGGAAATGATACCTCTCTCTAACCCACACATATAGTAAAAGGGATGCCTATGTTGACACTACCTGCTTTCAAACATGTGCAGGGAGTGAAGTATGTGCATCCGAAATAGGCAGCCTTGCATCAACACCTGAGGCATGATTGCCATGTGTTAAGCAATATAAAGCAGTGCTAAACAGCATTTACCATCATGAAGTATATGTAAACAAAATCGCACACACCAATTACTACAAATGTGGTCAGTGTAGAGTAATATTGGCCAATTTCCAGCAATGAGGGTTAATATTGAGCAATGTTGGACAAGCTGGGTCTAGGTAGGGCATAGCTGAACAAAAGCCAACATGCTCATATTTGCTCTACTGGCCCCTAAGCAGTCTGGTCTGCTCAGTATGAAAATATAAGTGGTGATGGGCCTCAAACCCAGGATACTGTGCACTATAGTCATAGCACTGAACCACTAAACCATGACAGTATTACAGTGGTTAGTCTGTATGAAGAAATGTTAATAAGTCTATGCAAAGTATTTCATGGAAACCCTGCAGGCACAGCATAATCCCTGTCGAGTTATGACACAATGGTGAGTCCTGCAGTAAGAATAGAACCTGACTTTCAACACACACACAGTACAAATGTTAATATTGGACATGTAGACATACATCAACAAATGTAGTGGACCTCAGACAGCAACATACTGAAAGGTCACACTGGGCATGCTTACACACTTGAATACATGAGACAAATGTCAGGCAACAGAACACTGACAGTCTGAACTGGGCATGCTCACACACTTAGGCCATGTTGGAGTACAGCACTGGGCCACATATAGCAGGCAGTTGCATGTGTTAACCCACGAACCTGTCACTACCCAGCAATCTGCCCTGTGTACACACTGATATGACAACAGACAAGTAAATAATATAGTGGAACCCTGCCAAAAGCAAATATGTTCCGCAGATACCTAAGCAGTTCATAGAAAGTGTGAAAGCAAAGATGATAAAAACCTGCAAACAGTATCAGCAATAAACATTGTGCATCATGAAAATTATCATAGGTTCAGAGGTTGATACAAAGCTATCTGCCCTAGGGCATGTACAAGCATAACCAGAGTGTGTTTGGCTTCTGCAACCCAGTCTAATCAGAACACTGTGCCTCTGAATAGTAGGTCACACAAGATAGCCCATTCATGTTGAGTGTATTGTGCCTCTGTCTAGCAGGGATCCAGAAGATATCCCATGGGTAAACATGTGATCACCCATCCACATGTCAAGATGTCACCTGTAGGTGGTCAGTGGGTGGCTCTGCCTATGCAAAACTGGGACTACACTCCGGAGTGAGTGGAGGCTTTCTTATAATAATCTGTCCCCCCAGCATGTCCTTTTAACATCAGTGCTGAGGTATATGTCCCTGGAGTGTGTAGCTCCAAGGGAGTTGGATATCCTGAAGTGGAGCATGTCCAGTAAGTCTGGGTCAGATATTGCCTGCAACTACAGGCACACAACACATCCGTGTAGGTGGTAAGTGACTGAGTATAGCTGGAGTTACTGTATCAGAACTGTGCAGGGCATCTGTGTGAGTCCCTACATCTGCTCGATGAGTAACATCTGTGACCATTACAGTTGCTGCAGGTGTCAGGTAAGGTACATCCCAAATGTGGCATAGTAACCAAGCATGGTTGTGAAGAGTATAAGGGCACAATGACCACATGTGATCAACATGTGAAACCATGTGGGATATGGTGGGCTATGTAGATGTACTGTCTAACCACTATGGCAATAGGATTGTCAAAGGCGAGAGTACGAACAGGTTGTGTCCCCAAAACCATAACAACCACTACTGTATGTAATGGATTACAACCTATGTGGTAATGTGTGGGCATTTTGTCATCCTCAAAGGGGATGACTATGCAACTAATGGCATGTAGCCATGGGCCATGGCTCAGGCACCATTCAACCTATCTCTGTGAGACCCTGTATGAGTATACATGTGCCAGCAGGAGAGCTGATTAGGGCACCCAGTTTGCAGTCATCTGCGAACATGGGCAGCCATAGCCCTCCTGTGATAGCCTGTACATCACACAAATATATACTGAACAAGAGAGGTCCCAGGACTGAGCCTTATGGGATGCCATGTGTCATGGGTGTATAGTCAGACATGGCACCTGCAACACTGAGCATGTGGGTGCTATCCCTGATCCAGGTAGCAATCCATCGTGACAGATATGTGTCGATATTGATGCTGGGGAGCCTATGCATAATGGCCAAGTGGGGTATTGTGTTGAAGGGTTGTGCAAGGTCCAGGCAGGCTGTGTGGACAACCGTCCCAAAACTGATGGACCTGGTAACTGTTGAAAGAATATGAACATGTCCAACAGGCAAGATCTGCCCACAACAATGCTGTAATGTGTAGGACACAGTGTCTGTAGGTTTCTCATGTCTATGTGCATGAGCCCCATTACAATACACCCCATAGCTTTGCAGAACAGGCTAATTAGCCTTTTAGGCCGATATTGCCTGTGGTCTGTTGTGGCAGTATTCAGTGGAGTGGGATCACTATTGCTGTACGCCATTCCATGGGTACATATGCTGCAGTAACTCTTATGTCAAACAGTGACGTAATGTGAGTGTTATGTCTGTCATGAAGGCTGTGTACGACACAGTCTGGGACATCATCTGGTCCCATTGATGCTGTGTTGTCCTCTGTGGGGAGGGCAGCACTCACCTGTTTACTCATGATGTCTGGGAGGTTACACTCTGTTGGTATGGACATTACCACCTTAGGGGGGATGTGGGGAACACATCTGCACTGAACCTGTTTGCCAGGATGATGGCAATGTTAGTGGGTTTAGGGTATGTTTAGTCAGTATGCAGTAACACACAGCATATCAGTGAGTGTCCAGCCAGGTACCTGCATCAACTATAGAAGGCCTTGTGAGTGTCCAACATGTCTGGTGCAATTGTCCATTAGAAGCGTGCCTGACATAATTACCCAAGTGATTGTAGCTGTCTGCTAGTACAGATCACAGATGCCTCCCCTGTTTGGGATTGTGCTCTATCATGTAGTAGCTTCCTCCATTTGTTGTAAAACGTATGAATGGCTGGGGTCTACCACACAGGTCCACTGCCATTGCAGGAATGAGACCAGTTGTTATTTTGGATGTAACGATCCATGCGGTCCACTAGGTGTCCATAGAATGTGTATGTAAAGGATACAGCAGTCTGAGCCATACTTACCACTGACCCAGGGTCTCTGAAGGATACCACCATGGTTTGGAGGAGTGTGATGTTTTCCTATGGGAAATTCACCAACATTACCCAGGAAGGGTGTGGGGACAGGATATGGATGTCCAGTGAGATAAAGTATGTTCTGCCCTTAGCAATGAGGGGTATATCACAGGTGTGGCACAGATTCCCCATGTCGGTGATGATCATGTCCAATATGTTGTCCCCTCATGTGGGTGTGGTGACTGGTTGTGCCATAGCATATGAGTGCAGAAATAGTAGCAACTGTTGGTCGTGGGTGTTGTGGCCTGAGTACTATCCACAGTCAATGAGTGGGTATTTGACATCACCCAATATAATGGTGTTTGGGGAGACCTTCATATTGTCCACTGTTCCCAGGAAAGCTGAGTGGGGTTGCTGAGTTGGGGAGTGTGGTCTGTAGCAGGCAACAAACCAAAAGGCCAATTTGCACAATGTTAGGTACATATGTATGGTCTGTGATGCTTTGTGCAGTGCTACCAACCCAGAGGTATGTGCATCTGTGATGTATATGGATACACCCCCTAATTGTGTTGGCCATTCCAAGTTATGTGGTCAGAAAGCATGGTATGAAATACAACCTGGCAGTGCTGGTGTGCATGTGGGAGCCTGAACCATGTGTCTGTTAGTGCAGAGATATTACTATCCTCCATACTGAAGAGATCCCTGAGTGGGTGCAATTTGAGGGTAATACATCTGGTGTTGAGCAGCATTACCCTCAGTGTCGTGTACTCTGTAATGTCTATGGAGGTGGTTCTGTCCTTTGAGCCCCACTTAAATAAGGCACTATGGTGGCAGCAAGTACCCTAGCCAGTATTCAAAGGTCCAAGGGTGACAGGTGCAAGCTGTCCTATAGGGAAGCTACGTGTCATGTTGAGCATGTCACCCCAGGGTGACAGATACTGTATCCCCTTTGAATAACACCAATATGTTAGCCAACTGTTAAATGTGATCAGTGAGTTGGTATACTGTGACATCATACTTGGTGAGTGTAAGATGCTAGACAAGGTCAGTGTAATACTGGGTTGGGCTACATGATCACAGAGTTCCTCTATGTTTCATGTCATGTGGTCCAGGGAGAAACATCTGAGGTTGTACGCACCAGCTTGGAGAATGATGGAGCCAGTCCTGGACTTGCTTTGGAGTGACCTGAGTGCATGTGTTATGTGGCGGATCCTGGCACCTGAGAGACAGCTCAAAGTGACTATTCCCTTGTTTGGCCTAGTGAGTGGGATGACAGTCTGTTTGACATTAAGTGTTACCTATAACAAGTGTATCAGGTGTGTTGCTTAGCCCAAAGGGCAGTGACTGTGTGGCACACTGATATTGTGAACTGTGTGACATGTGGGCATTGTAATGGGGTAGCAGTTGTATTTGTGTCTGCTGTGGAGGTCCCTGCTGCTTAGGCAGAGTGTATGTAGAGCCTCTGAATATGTGTATGTGTGATAATGTGGTTTGTGTGCTGTCACTATCGGTGTATGTGAGACTGATATGTGGTGTATGTGGTCACCCTCACCACCTGATAGACTATGCCAGTCATGGATTGAGAGAGCACAGCGTCCTATATGTCAATATTGTTACATTTCCCATATATATGTGAGTGTGATGTGAGGAGGAGAGGGTCGTCTGTGTACATGAGGCAGATGTCACATTGTGTCATAACCACAATATTCACTAGCTGGACTGGAGAGTACACATTAAACCGACCCCTGGACATGCCATTGTATTATGATGACATATTCTGTAGCCTGAGTACAAAGGATCAGTAGGGTGTTAAGTGTGTAAAAGAGTATAACCGGGATTAGTGCTCAGGTTTGTTGGTGTTTTGTAAAGAGTGGCTGAGAAGGAATCCAGACTGAGAATCATGACATGTCCTTCAGCTATGTAATAAATAATAATGTACACGCATATATGTGCTGAGTCAGGGACAACTGTACCTTACTGACATTGCCAACATCCTATCAGACATGCCCATGTATACATGCCCACCTCCCACAAACGATAGTCCCTGACATCATACCAGGAGATATCATGTGTAGAATGGTTGAACAGCTCCCCCCAAAGCCAAAAGCATGGCAGCAATTGGATTACATCGTTTCCCAATATGTGCCATGCATGCACTACAGAACAAACAGACCCTGCACCTGAACAGTCTGTTGAGCCTCACCCACTCCACAGGACCTGGAACCGTCGAATGTGTTGCAGCAACATAAGGCACTCCCCACATGTGTGAGTGCACAACACGCCATGGGAAGTATAGTCCAGTAAGCCTATAAAGTCTGATCTGCAAGGCCATGGAGTGCATCATGGCAGATGTGATAAACATAGCTATTGGAAACCGACAAACACACAACCCTACCAACTGTGGTATGTTCATGTGCAGATCATGGTTTCCAAACATGCTACACCATCTGCAAGGCAGCCACACAGGACATACATCATGGAACAGAACTACACATGTCCCACATAGACTTTGAACAGCTCTTCATCAACATCACAGACACATTTTGTATCCACAAAATCAACAATCTGTGCATAGATATGTGTTGACAGATGGAGGGATGTCAATGTATCCACAGATAGATCACACAAGGTGAGACTCATGGGGTCCTGTACAAGCTGTTGATACCTGCCAAACTACATGGATCATTCCTGGGATTGCAAAACAATGTGTACACACATTACCATGTCCAGTCTGATGATGTCATCATCCTACAAATATACCAGGAGAACAGAAATCACCCCGTAAAGCATATAGCGCGCCGTGTTAATGCGTATCTGTCTAATATCAGAACATAGCTAGGTAGGGGCTTGAGTCCTGCAAACGTCAAGTTTGTGTGTGTGTGTGTGTGTGTGTGTGTGTGTGTGTGTGTGTGTGTGTGTGTGGTTTCCTTTGAAAGGAGTAGCCTTTTTGGAGACCGGGAAAACACATTAAAAGAGGTACATCCCTCTTTGGAAAGTCTGATGATGTCAGCATCCTACAAATATTCAAGGAGAACATAAACCCCACAGTAATGCATATAGCACACTGTGTTAATGCGTATCTTTCTAGTATCATAACATAGTGAGGTAGAGGTTTGAGTCCTGCAAACGCCAAGTGTGTGTGTGCACAGGTGGTCAATGCAGTGTTTGTTTTGCTTTTACTATGGTATGACATGTTTCAAACAGTCTGTGCATTGCACACATTGGGTATCTGCGTGTCAAATAAATATGTGTACATGTGACCTCAATCAGTATATAGGTGTGAAGCCTGCATGCGACATGAATACATTTGTAACCTTCGACAGATTGTGCCGCTTCTTCACAAATCATAGGTCACATATGTATGTCTGTGTCAAGCCCGGCCAATGTAGTGATCCGTGGCCAAGGACATCTCTGCCATACACACCCATGACAGGTACTATAGAGTACTGTGAGTGAGGGTAATTGCTGGGGTATATGTCAGACATGTTCATACACAACAATGACTGGCAATAATGGACAGACATTATAGGTGTACACCAGCCCTGTGGATATGCATGCAGGCCACTAATGTGTTATGTGAAACACTGAAGGACCCCACAATACCTATGGATATGTGGATACCAAGGGACAGATGACATAACACGTGTCTGTCTGTACACATTGGTACCCAACATACATGTTGAGGGCTACCACCTATGTGGTACTGTCGGGATAGTATGTATAATAAATGTGGATGAATATGCCATAGACGGCTTACTGCTATGCAGCATGTATTGGACAACAGGTATCTGTCTGTATGATACCCTTGTGTAGGATATGCGTCCCATCCAGGGAATGCAGTGTAGGCCAATGCCTGCATTTCCAGATGTTGATGGACATATCCCTAGTGTATTTGCATGTACCTAAGAGGGCTATATGCCACACAGGTGTGGTCCCAGGAACGTGTGGTGGTCAATACCACTGGTTACTGTTAATGTATAGTACTGGGAGGATCCAACTGTTACTGAGTTCCCTACAACTGTGAGTCATTTGTCAGGACATCATCTAATGATTGGTTATAGTCATGCTGTTGAAATGGTGTATACTACCAGACTGCAGATCATTGACAGATATCAACAGTATCACCCACAGCATAGTGCCAACCCATGTCATACACACACATGTGTACCCATATTAGTACATATCTGTAGTAGAATGCATACTTGCCATCGAAAGATACCATGATATGTTAACAATGTGGAGAACAGGGTAAGTCGCACATCCAACGTGTCCACTATGCACGTACATGCAGAGAGTGTGCACACACCATGTTCACAGATGTACGCCCACTAATTTGTAATGCACACATCACACATGGTACTGTCCACTCACTAACACATGCTGGCAACACTGTACACTTCAGCCAAGTGGCACATGGGTGGACATTACATACTCAGGACTAACACTGGTGTAAAAAAAATGCTACAATGACTATCACAGCTATGATCCATAATGCCTCCTCAGGTATACCTACAAGGATATCATTACACTTTCCTGTCGTCAACTTGCTACTATTGCTACACTGCTATAATGTCACCCTGTGCATTAGAACCATGTTAGCCTGTTCCTGCATCAATGTTACAGATGACAGGAGGTGGCACAGGTGTCATCATATGCACAGGGTGTGTTGTAGGTTTGCCAGAGCCTGACATTGCCCATCCAATCGTCATGTCTGTGTGTGTGTGTGTGTGTGTGTGTGTGTGTGTGTGTGTGTGTGTGTGTGTGTGTGTGTGTGTGTGTGAGGGACAACAGTACTGCATGGGCCAATGTTGATGTAATGTGTGTGTGTATGTGTGAGACCTAGTTGTATGGTAAATGTGTGTGTGTCTGCATGCACACAACTCCACCATGTGGCTGTCATATACAGGCGGTTGTGGGACATCACAGACTGTACCTGCTAGGCCATACAGATCACTGTCTCCGGCCATGGACATGGTACCTGTATCTAGCAGGGGTGCTAAGGGCAGTATCGGGTACCAACCCTGACTGGGTGCTGTCATCAGAGGCAGAGGTATGATGACTGGACCCATGTCCCTGCTGGGACTGGCCAGTGCCATGTGCATGTGGTCTAGTAGGATGGTCAACAATGGACAGGCCAGCCCCAGCATTGCTAGGGCTGGTACTGCCACTAAGGGAGCGGCTGTGATCAGTGGTCCGTCCGCGACGACTGCCAGCTGATGCTCTTGCTGGCATGCGTCCGCGTCGGCTTTTCATCCATCCAGCATGGTCCTGGCTCATGGCTAACACATTGTGGAGGACATCTACTGTCTCCCTCCAACAGCTATCAATGACCTCGGTGTAATTCCAGATGGCACCAGCAAGGACACGGATGCTGTCATTGATAGCAGTGTAATGGGCCCTCTGCGACTTTAGTCCATGTCGGGTGTACCGTTCCATACGTGCCTGTGCCTGCATTACAGCCCGGAACATACTGGAGGTTGTAATACCTCTGGGGGCACGTCTGCCAGAGGCAATACGACCAGTGGTGCTTCCTCGAGAACTCCTGGACATCCACCTATGTGGTACCATTCCAGTAATCCGGCTATGGCTGCTGTGAGGGGATACACGTGCCATAGGTACCACACTCTCCTGATCAATGCCAACTGTATGCTGTCCCTCATCTAGGGCCATTGGTGACGAGGGATGTATTGGCAGTATGAGTGTGTGCATAGATGGGGTTGACCTCTGTGTAGTGTCGATTGGTGGACCAACGACAGACCCTGTCAGACCTTCCTATGCCACAATACATGTCTCATCATCTCCACTATCAGTAGCAGTGACATCAGGTTCCCTGCTGCATTCAGCCACCCCTAACTCAGCACCTGTGAAAGGAAGACAGGAAACACACTTTACAATCTGTACGTGATGTTAGCACACATGCACACATGCATACATGCACACATGAACACATGCACACATGAACACATGCACACATGCACACATGAACACATGCACACATGCACAGATGAATACATGCACACATGCACATATGAACACATGAACACATGCACACATGCACACATGAACACATGAACACATGAACACATGCACACATGAACACATGAACACATGCACACATGCACACATGCACACACAAACACATGAACACATGCACACATGAACACATGCACACATGCACATAAATACACTGCTCACCACAGCACATACACACGCACACACCAGCAATCCAACACATACAGAATAGTGGGTGATGGTGGGTGACAGTATCACAAGGCAAACAGTCACCACACACATGTCAGCATGCAGAATATGTGTTGCTCAAGACCATTGAGTGCAAGTGTAGACAGCCCTATCTAATGTCATTATACATGGCTTTGATGCATGTGTATAGTTGTTCAGTGATTGGGTACACCCTGGAACAGAGTGTGTACATGGACACAACATTGCTGTGCAAGTATTATCTGCTCTGAAATGCCATGTGCACCATCATTCAATGGTATACATACCATGGCTGCATGTGTTATCTGTGTGACACATAGATTGTCATGTCTGATGACAGTGTCTGTGTCCATAGCACATAATAGTGGGAACAGGTGTAGCGAATGCATGTAATGTACAGACATGGGATGAGTGGTGCATATAGATGTGAAGGAATCCCAATGCTCGACGTGGACAGTGTACAGTGGTTATGGTGAGTGTGGCACATATTGCAGATATGTCAGTGCCAGCCATGACATGGCATGCTACACGACTGCAGCATTAAACACCACACATACCCAATGTGTGTCATGTGACCTATACACCCAATAGTATTCCAGGACATATATGTGACTCTTTGTACAGATGGCGACTTGCAGAATGTGTATAGTAGCATATGTAAGCACACACACAACATGCTATGCATGGTGCGTATAGGTGCATATGTTTGCACACACAGAACAATGAGGTGCACAGCAAAGACTGCTATGTGTAGTACTGTGGTCACTGTAACCGGATGGGGTGTAGTACCATGTGCCATCATCATGCATGCATCTTGTGGTCACTCACGGCTACTACTGTGTGACAGACCACCACCTAGCATGCTGTACCTGAAATGCAGTTCCGTGGATACGTTCACTATTACACAGACACTTTGTACATGGGTGTATGAGGTGCCCAGTAGGGAGCATTGCCTCACATGACTGTGTTATGTCTTGAAGAGTATTGCACAGCCCTATGATATGCCTCTACCCCCAAAGTACATCATGTGTGTGTGGATGACATGTGGAATACTGACGTGTGACCTTACAGCGGGCGTGTGGTTATGCCATATGTAGCATGACTTTGTGTACTGCATGTGATCAATGTGTTATGTTGTGTACAGGTGTTGCAACTATGCCTATCCAATGTGCAGTACGGGGTTGCCACAACTGTGCGTCATGCTCTGTGTATTGCATGTCATTGAAGCAGCTACTGACATTATTGAGCTGTGCAACATCTCACAGCAAACATGCATGGCATGCATTACGCGTAGGTGTGTTACATGTACATGGCCTACACCTCACCTATGACATGCATATTTCATTATCAACATTGCAGGTATAACAAACTCACCAGCATGGATCGGCTGCCCTGCCGTCACACCAGAGGGACCTACGAGAATATGAGAGGGTTCGTCAGTGGCCACAACTGTGGCATTGCTACAGTGGGAATGCTAAACTGCAGTACAACAACAGTCAACAGTCACAGGTGTAGGTGTAGGGATATTATTCAAACTATCCATATTGCACAACACTAGGCAGCTGAACTGCTAAACACACAGAACACATCTCACGTACACATAATCTAACAATACAGTTAACTGTAGTCTACAGATTGGGCATGTTACCTGCTTGCTCCAGGTGGATGTGCTGGGTGGCTCTGGCCTCCATTACAACACATGTCAGTGGTTGTTGCAGCTGTTGTCCAGGAGCCACTATGCTTAGGAGCAGCTCCTCCGCTCTGGTGAGGGGGTGATGAATGGCCACCCCTCCACCTGTGGCAAGCTGCTGTCTTTGGATATCAGACGCACCTCGCCGGACTTTTCTAATTAAATCACTGCAGTGATGGCGTACCTGCTCATATGTCCGGTTATGCATGCCTATGTCATTTACCCAACTAACAAGTTCCTGCCACAGTGCAGTCTGCTCCTGTTGGTGCTGGCTGCTTCTGGAGAAGAGCATTGTGTACTGCTGCAAAAGGCTGTTGTGTATCACCTCTTCCTCATCCGCTGTATACGCTGGGTTGCGGTGTTGGGCCATCTGGATGAAAAAGATATGAACAATATGTGTGAGAGTGTCCTGTGTCACACTTTACACCTTTATCCACAGATATCACTTTACTGCCATATATACCATCCTATTGGCTGTCAGAGGTTGCACACATTCAATACCACTTACTGGTTCTCAGGACACAACTAACTAACACTGCCTGGCAGACTCTATATATCACACCACTATACAACAGTACCTGACACTCTGTTTGTGACACATTGCACAACCTCAAGACAGGGGTGTATATCACACCGATGCATGAACAGAGATGTCATCCATTGCAATGGATGTATAATACAGGTACAGTAGTACCAATCAACCACCCTAGTCATTGATGCCATAGCCCTGCCTAACAGATGTGTCCAGTTGTTACTATAGGTGGCATACTGTTGTAACAGACTATATATGTTGCTGGATACACACATTTACCCTGTAACACACATATGATTGCAGCCATTGTACAGGCATAATCACACACATCAGGCAAACATACAATGCACCACTGTATGCCAACACAGATGAGCATTACCTGTGTACCATATGATACTGTGTGCCACTACTTACACACCCTTATGTCTGCATTCTGTCCTCTGTGGAGACTACAGGAAACACACATGACAGTATTTCCAAGCAATGTGAACACACACCATACTGTGCTGTTTAGGCCTACAGCTTCAGGTAGTACTACAGTTCATATTGGTGATGGATTCACCAGCAGTACCACTCACTAAGCATACATGTATTGCTTTAGCCTACAATGAGACACCACATTCATCAACGGAGAACTACGTCACATCATCTGCCGTACTACTATGTCTGCCTAACGGTACATTACACATCAGTTGCTGTCCTCACAGCTAGGATAGGCATTACCATGTCAGATACAACATCACACTAAGCTATCACACCTTTACAGACCTTGCACACATTCAGCGTTACACTTATGCAACCTCACATAGCAGCTATTGCATTAAGTACATGTGTGAGTGCATAGTGTCATAGGTAGGTAATATGCTATTGGCCCTAGGGCCTACGGCAGTCGAGCCATATGCTACCCTGGCACTTGACACACATGTACTTTGATTTCACTTGCCCCTGCAGAGGTGATTCCTGGTGTGTATTACCAATCTCCCACACAATCATCAGGGGTATTTATAACAACTGCTAAGGAGGAGCCTTGTTTGCTAATGCTATGTGGTCTATTCCGGTGTATGGCATATCTCTGAGATGGAAACCTATCCCTCCAGCATGTGCCAATTAGTGAGCTGGCAAGGTTTAGGGCCCTTGACCGTTTATCCCAGAGGTATTGTGATATGTTGCCATGGTGGTTGTCACCCAGCTATGGGTGTGACATACCTCTGTATGTCCAGCATAGGTCACCTCTGTGTGGCCAGTATGCAATACAGTATACTTGTGATTTTGTGAGTCAGTCTGCATAGGGATCTGTTTGCAGCCAGTATTACCCTCTGGGGGGGTGTCTGTCTGTGGCCTCTTCACCTGGTGTATCATGTGAAGTACTTACCACACAGGGCATTGTGATGAGTACATGGGAAATCTACCCTATATGTCCATAGCTGACACACCTGTTGTCATGACACATACCACACAGACAGATTACAGGAGTAGTGTGGCACTGTCTTCATCAAAGTAGAGGCTACTGTCCACCTGTGTCCCATGTTCTCTTATCACACCTTCACTGTTAGGTACATCTCTACCTATGTGGTAGTTAATGGGTACACTGTTTTGGGAAGGTGTAATGGCACTGCAGCATCAACACTTGTCTACAGTCCATGCCTTGGTCACCACACACCTGTTGCGGTACATATGAACCCATGCCTCTCTGTCTCTCTCTCTCACTCTATATGTGTATGTATATATATATATATATATATATATATATATATATATATATATATATATATATATATATATATATATATATATATATATATATATATATAGTATATACATGCATATCTATACACATACATGCACACATCCATTGCTGTACACATGGATGTACATATAGGCACATGTACAGTCCACCTTTCATGGTGGGGATATCACTTATGGGACAGTTATGGCATGTACAGGTATGTGATTAAATTGCACAGTGTTGTGCAGAATGCATGTGGGTGTCCTCAGCCCTTGTTGCATTAGACCTCACTGGCTGTAATACAGCAGCTCTGACACATCTGTCCCACAGCATTTAACCACCACATGACATATATCAACACTACCATAGCTGGCCTTAGGCATAGGCCAACTGGGTGGCCGCCTAGGGTGCCGCTCTAGCAGGGGTGCTTTTCCACTATTTATGTGGTGTAGTAAGACAAGGATGGAGGCACCAGAAAGTGTGGTAGGGGGTGCCGTGGAGCCCTTTTGCCTAGGGCACCAGTTGACCTATGGCCGCTCCTGCACACTGCATGCTGTCTTCTAAGCCACACACTATGACATACATAGATATATGCACATATCAACCTTCACTGACAGATATCTGTCCACCCTTCACTAACAGTTGCAGTATGTCCCTTGCCCTATGCACATGTGCAGATACAGATAGCTACATACTTCTGCCACACATGGATGATTTGCAGTGTGTAGAGTACTCTTTAGGAACATCTACAACATGCCAACACATACATGTGAGTTACATACCTTACCTTAGTATTTCCCTGCTCTGTGTGTTACGGTTTTGTAGTTTTTTTTTTATTGGTGTTTTTTTTTTGGGTTTCGCCCTCTATTTAACGTTCTGTCTCTGTTTCTCACTCTGTTCTGTTCTGTCTCTGTCTCAGTTGTGTCTGTGTCTGTGTCCGTGTCTCTCTCTCTCTCTCTCACTCTCTATCTCACAGCACCTGTAATGATATAATTGCATGTGTGGACTGCAGGTACAGCCTGCTTTTCTAGGTATCTGCACTTGTGCATGTGACAGCCTCTGAACCTATTGCTGCCCACCATTCAGTAATTGCATGCGGCCTGCTGTTTGGTGATTGCATTACTCACTTTGATTGCAGCCCACTGCTATAAAATGCTAGGTTAGGTAGGCGTAGCCCTTCCAGATTTCCCAGGTGGGGTCCATGCTTGTTTGCTCTGGACACCGTTGTGTCAGTCTGAAGGTTGGTGTATGTCTCTTATCTGATGCTAGGGTTGCAGCCAGTTATATGCATGTTGTACTCAAACCTGAATGTTGCTGCTTCCAGTACACACATCTCAGTGTAGACATGCATGCACCCCTCCAAATGCTAACACAGGATACATGGGAGTATGTACTTTTTTCTCACTTACACAATTAACTGCCATACAAATGTGGTTATTGCACTGTATTCCTGTGGCCAGTATTAATCCTGATCTGACACTGTGTGGTGTTTGTAAGGTGCTACTGTAACATTATTCCCTGTTAGGATGGCTGGTTCCCCTTTCACAATCATGTCATGCAATTCCACAACCACTGCTGGTAAAGACCCACAGAAAAGGATTAGTGTTATACCATTCCTAATTTTCATTTACATTCCCTCATTGTAATGCATAATATATTTATTTCAGAACCAAGTTATTTGTATATCTGCTGTGGCTTAGTGGTAATTCATGCAGTCTATTGTGTCAATGGTCTGGGGTTCGAGACTGGCAGAGGTATTTTCTTTTGCTGCTGAGCAGAACAAGGGCCCTGCCATAGAGTGACTAAGGCACTTTTAAGCAGTTGTAAGCGGGTCTGCACAGGTTTGCGCGACACTTAGCTAAGCGTACAGATGTGCACACTCGCTTAAACCCACTTACTACTGCTTAAAAGTGCTTACTCCTGCTAACCCCCTCGCTAATTTTTTTTAAAGAAAAGAAAATGGGGAGATAGGAAAGTGGTGAAAAAGGGGGCACAAAGAAGGACACACAGTAGGTAAACAAGCTCGGGATGTGCAGGACAGGTGTAGGGATGGTCCATAGCTGCCCATTTCTTTAACAGCAACAGCTGTGCATATGCAATGAATATGGAGTGAAATTTGAAACCTTCCACCCCTGGGAGAGGGGTGAGGACAACAAAGTATGTTGTACTGCCAATTCTAATTATCAGCTTACATGTTTGTCCAATGGACATGTGTGCGAAATGGGCAGCTATGTATGGGGCGTAATTTTTTTGTGGGTACAGATTGCCCTTTTTTTTTTCAGGTGAGAGTGGGAAGTGAGGTAGAGGAAGTAGGTCTGTCCGGGGAGGTAGGTTGGGAAGGTAAACAGACAAGACAGACAAGATATATACAGGGGCGGTGTATGACACATGGGGTGGGTGAACACAATTGATGGGGTCGGATGTTTGGAAATCGCAAGCCCATGAGCCCACAGATGGTAACAGTGGAACTGAAATCCCCACCCATGGGCAGTCACCACTGAACCTTCACAGCCTCGATGGTGGCTGTGCTGGGGGCTGCGTAGGACGGGCAGGCTCACCCGTGAGACGCGCCACTCTTGCCTCAAGCTGGCATAGGGGATCAGCAAGTGAACGCTGGATCTCCCTACGCACCACAGCCTGACCCTTTGAAGGGTGACAGGTGGCCCTTCTCCAGCCACACTTGCACGGGGGGGGGGCGAGCCCCATCCTCTGCAGCGCTTGCACCCAAAGGTGGCACAGGACCAATGGAAGAGGGGAGCTTGGGCTGGGCACCAGACCTGCTGGTGCCAGGTGCACTCGCCGGCTGAAGAGGGACAGGTGGGTCCACTGGAACCGGCCTTCCATACGTTCTGTGATTAGGTGTGTTTAATTACAACATAAGGAAAACAGCATTCCAGATTAGTTGTAACAGCATACAATAATATTCCCATTAACCCAACACACCAAGGGTACAACAGTTGAACAGCAAGCATAACACATGCATATATTGAACCATAGTGGTTATTCCAACAGCATGCAGGGATGCATGCATCAATGTGAATGCAAATATTTATAGAACAATAGGACATATGTCCCAACAAATATTTAAGATTACACATTCCCATTGAGGTGTGGAATTGCATGGTTTATGCACATACAGTAGGGTGTATAAAAAACCTTGGTTAACATCTTATAATGACCTTTTAGTCTACAGTACATTCCTAGTGACTGCAAGTGTATATCCCCTACCTGTATTATTACACTTGTCACCATACATTAGGTTGTGTAATGGGTTTGGCTAGTTCAATATATGCCTGACCTATATCTGACATACTAACTGTCCAGGATGCAGATGTTACTGCTACATATTTCTTGATTGCATTTATATTTCTTTATCTACATATCCGGGATGTTTTCACATGACATTTTCACTTTGATTTGTACAGAACCCAGCATTTCTTGACACACACTCACATTTCTGGGGAAAAAATAACATGCTACATGTGTGCCAGGTTTACTTATTCATGCCAGCCAGTAACTGCCTGTTGTGGACTGTATATGTGTTTCACAGCTACTAGTACTTCCATCACCCACTTTATATGGGACTGCACAACTCTGGGTTGCCAGCACTTTTTCAAACAATACTGTTTGTATACTGCAAGGGTACAACAACATTTCGGACTCTGTGACACAGGCACACTCTGGGTTTTAGACCTTTATTAATGACATTACACACTTTTCCACAGGCTCACTCCTTTATTTGTTTTAACGGTGTATATGGCAGACATGTTCAAGACATATTATACCTTTATTAATAGGTTAGAACAATCTTTTTTCAGGCTCACTCACTTATTTTATATGACAGTGCCTGCAGAGATATTATTCCAGACATATGTTACCTTTCTTAATGGGTTTCTACACTCTTTTTCTGCCTCTGCTGTTTTTATCTGACAGTACATGCACAGGACTTATTCAGGCAATTTTATGGCTGTATTATTGGACTACAACAGTTTCTTTCATGCTCTCTCCCATATTTTATATAACAATACATGCAGAATAATCACTAACATGCCTGGTGGCACAGCCTATCAGCATAGGCTTGCTGATTCATAGCACGGTCACCTGCAGCTGTAAAGTAAATGAAGGGATATTGAGACATACCTATCCATTATACATACTCCATTAATTCTTACAAACTGCATTCCATAGCCACATACTCAGTTGTGGGGCATCCCGCATCCCACTGGCCTCCTATATCCATTGGTTCAGGTGGTCCCGCTTTTGTCTCTTCAGGTCTGCATAGTGGTGATGGACCTGCTCACCAGTCTGAGGAATGCCTGTGGCACTGGTGAGGTCATGAGTTAACCGGTTCCAAGCCTCTGCCTTGTACTCCGTCCCTTGGAACTGGCCCTGCAGGAGTCTTGACTCGTGATGGTGGACAAGGAGCCAAACCATGTATTTGGACTCCTCAATGCCCTAACGTTGTGCTTGGAAGCTTGTTCCCTCTCTGACACCAGACATTCCTACTGCAGATTTGAGCTACAATCAGTTATGGTGTGTATTCCTGCCTGTGGGGTTTAAATAATCCGCATTTCCCACACTTTTTTGTGATTGGCCATTTTGTAAAATTCTCGGCTGACTGAAGGCCTGCTTAGTAATGGTTAAACTACCATTCGTAAGTATATGAATGTTAATAGTGGCTGCTTCCCCTATGTTGTCATGGCTTAGTGGTTCTGTACTTTGCTTCTGATGCACAGAGTCCTCAGATCGAACCTTGTCATTCATTTTATTTTCATACTATCCAGACAGGCTAGGGGGTGTGGCTGCATTTCATCAACTTTGCTCTGTGTTGCTCCTCGGTGCCCTATGGTGCCCTGGTTGATGCGGCGTGCACGTCTTCACAAACACATTGTGCTGGGTAAAGTGCCATTGAACTATGGGCAACTCTATTGTGCTGGGTAAAGTGCTATGAAACTATGGGCAACTCTATTGCGCTAGGTAAAGCGCTATTAAACTACGGGCAACTCTATTGCGCTGGGTGAAGCACTGCTTAACTGCAGGCAATTTTCTATCTGGATCCTTTAAAATATTTATTTTGTTCACTGATACATTGGCCATTTCACTGCTTTTTAGTAATGTTTAAACATATTTGTCAGGTATTATTTCATATACTGATTTAAAAAGTAAATACGAAGGGGAGTGGTGGGACTCAAACCGTGAATGCCTTTTCTTTGTGCGAACACTCTACCATTACACTATTGCTATTTGGTATGACTTGCATTAACATTCTTTCTTATGTTCTTCCATGTCAGAATTGCTAGCTCTAGCTAAACAATGGGCACACGCGCACACACGTGCAAATACGGGAAGCTATTTTAGGGATTTAAAAAAATATATTTAATGTTTCATGTTTTAGAACTGTGATACGGGTTTACAATATCAGGGAGTGTGGTGTTGGGTGCAGGGACATTTGAGCAGACTCGCTCTTGTGTGTGTGCTTTGTTTAGTTTTAAAACACTTGCAGGGGCGTGGACATTTAGACTGCTCGGCAGTCGGACACGCCCCTGCTTTCTTACATGGTCCGTGTAAGACTTACGGTTGAGTCAGAGTTCCCTCATGCATATTCATGGCACATTGACGTCATACCGTTCTACTGCAGCCACCAGGTAAGACTTATTAAGTCTTACATGGAGGATGTGTGAATCTGGGGGGTTATTTTTTCTTTTATTTAATGAATTGGCTAGTTTAATATTTAGATCGAAATCCTTTTGTTCAAGGTTGCTCATTTTAAAATAAATAAAACAGTATCTGCCAAAAAGGGAAGCAAAGAGATTAGTTAGTTTTCTGCTGCTCATGACCGAATAAGTTAACTCCTCTGGATGTAATTAGAATTACACGTTTCCTGTAAAGGACCAATTAATATTCTGCTAGAAATTCGGGAATTAGAATGGCAATTACAGTTGAATTCTTTCTGCGTCCCTGGACTAAATGAAAACTGTAACATCTCCTGTATATTAAAGATGAGGAACTATATGAGATAATAGTGTAGTCAGGATCTAGCTGCTATAATTTATGTTATATAATTCATTCCAACTTTACTTCCTTAAAACCTTTTTATAAATGTTTAAGTGCTTGTGGTTTTATAACTGACTTTTTGCGATTTTACTCATCATATGTTACAAGCACTTTTATGTTTTACTTATTTTTTACTTTCTTTTTTAGATTGTAAATACTTTCAGTATTTAAGTAGGAGTATATTTTTTTAGGCTGTTAGCTAATCTGGGTATGTAAGCCGATGCATATTAGATTTTTAACAAAGATCGTTCGTGGTCTTCCATTATTGTTCACTCTGTGGTGTGTGTTTATATTTTTACGTGAAACAAGATACACAGCTTATAGTTTTTGACAATAAATAATTACAATTTTTTGTTATAGAAAACTTTTTAACATTTAGTATTCCTTATAAGTGGATTGAGTTATGAATGTAACACTGTATTTGTGCGATTACATTATCTGAGTGCATACAGCGTGGCTTTGACACAATGTCTCTTTAAATGTATTTTATTACTAAGCCACGCTATGCACATTTTATTTATAAATGGGCGGTATTTTTAAAGTGTTTTTTTGTTCTGATGAAGCTGAAGTCTTACTGCGGCGAAAACGCTCTTTCTTTTTAACAAATAGAAAAGCGTTAATTTCTGTTAGTAGTATGTTTTTTAGACTCATTCTCTTGGCAAGTACCTGTGCCTGATTGCCTGGCTTACGTTGGATTAGGAGTTGGCAGTTTTTGTGGTTTGCCAGTTTCCTGTAAAGGAATAAGAATGTAATGCTGCATTGCAATCTTCCTGCATGATATGTGAAGACTACTGAAAAGCTGCCAGTTCATACAAAAGTGCAGTTCAATCTCATTTTTGAGAACAAGTTATGTCATTTATTTACAAAACCAGTACTAGTTATCATCAGAAAAAAATAACTGCAGAAAACAGCATTAGCTAAAATATGGACAGACACCTGAAGGTCTTAAAAATTAGGCAGTGAAAGAAGTCACAAAACACAGAAGTCAACTTAGTGGTTGACAAATCAGGGATTTGGGCAGATTAAACTGGACAAAGCAAGTTCTGATCCTTGGGGAGATGCAATATTTTTTGATTAACATATGACATTTCTTTGCCTCTAAAGATCTTTCTAAAAGTTATATTTAATAAGACTGAAGGCTTTAAAAGAGATGAGCATAATATAATTTTGGATTAGGACTGATGTATGGTTGCCATCTTTTTTAGATGCTCAAAGAAGTGTGCACAATGGGTGAATAAACATATAAAGTGACAGTGAGTGTGATCGCGGCTGCAAAATACTTTGAAAGAAATACTTAAATTACTCCAGAGGTCAAAGGGCAATAGTTCCCTGGAAGCCATGCAGATCTATTCTTATGTGGTTAACAAAGAATTAAACAGGTTGTCGTGAATGCTGCCCTTATGCAGTTAACAGACTACACTAATGAGATGTGATGCTTATTTCTTCCAGCAATTAGATACATAAAGAAAAGAAAATGGATGAAATCTCGATGCCTTGTTAAGAACAGGTCTTATACCAGCAGTGAGTCGTATTCTTCCCCATTTTGTGCTACAGTTTCAGGTATCATGCTACAGACTGTATGACTTTTTTGGGAGTAATTTAATTTACAAGTGTCAAATACAGCAGTAAGATGGCATTCAAGCTTTACTGGTTGTGCAGACTGGTGTAATAACATCTTTGTTGTAAGAAAACAATATAATTATCATACTGTTTAAAAGGCAGTTTAGATTGCATTTATTTTTTCCATTTTCAAAATTGCTCCCTCCACTTGGAATGCCTCCTGCATGAACTTCGAAGAATAACTGACATAATTCCACAGTCATTTTGAATTCTATCTACGTTAGCTTAAGTACATTTGTTTCATTGATAATGCTTAATCTAGGACTAACACTTTCTTCATTTTTAGCACAGTATACTTTGTTCCTGTCTCATTCCTCTGCATAACCAAATTTCCAATTAGAGATTGCTGCTCTGTTTTTACTACCCTATATGTAATGTACAAACGGTTAATAAATATTTTATGTTATGCACACTGTTCTCTTCCTTTACTGTATTTGTGTTGCTAAATTATTTGTGGTCAGCTTTCTCTGTAACACACAACTTTTGACTATACTTTGAACTGCATTGTGTCTGTAGATGTATCTAATTTTGATGTGTGGTCTTGGTTGTGACTAAAAAGCATCAATAAACTCATTAAGATAACAAATGTAAATAAATAAATAAGGTTTGTATGTGCAAAACTGTCAAGAAATGAATAATTATCACCAATGTGTTGATTTATGTAGAATCAGTTATGGTTTGGTGAAATCCATTTCCAGGTATGGTAGCATATGGTTGAGAGCTGGAAAACAAATATGGTACTGGTTAAATGTACTAGGCACTAAGGAATTATTGCTGTTGAGTTGGTACAAGGAATTTTTTAGCTTTTAAGCTAGCTTCTCACTTACTCAAAGTTGAATAGTAGGTGGTGACTGATAGCAAACCCTAATCATAAGTTTAAGAGAATTCCCCAGTAGTCACAACCTATCCAGTTGGGCTCACAGTCAGAAGATGAAGCAATTAATGATCTGTTAATGTGTCTTCACATAAATAGAAGTACCCCCAACACAAGTTCTGCATCTTAATCTATGACTTTGAAAAAAAGTACTGTATTTAGACACAACTGACTGAAGAGTTCCACTATCAGGACAGTTTACTTTTTTTGCTATGGAAGAGCCTTTGAATATTTTCTGTCCTGTTCCAAATGAAGTTTCACTTGGTTAGAGAGGTTTCAGAAGAGCTTGTCAACATCCCTGGTTTTCATCTCAGGAAGAAACATATTAGGACTTTGTCTACACTGATTCTGCAGTAGGCTGTCATGTATCCTATTATAACACAGTGCAATCTGGCTGCAGTCATTTGATACATCCCATCATATCTAAGTGTGCTTTGGTCAGGGTTTTTGATGTTTCCCATCATATCTTTGTGCACTCTGGCTAAGATCATTCAATGTATCCTATTACAATTTAATGCACTCTGACGAAGGTCAATCAATGTATTGAATCATACTTTAGTGCAGTCTATCAGTCTAAAGAGCCAACAAAATAATTTTATAATAGATTACATAAATTAAACTATTTTCATTAACTGAGAGAGAGCGAGCATAAGGTGCTTGGACTTATGACCTAGTAATGACACCGTAACATAACATAAGACGTCTGCTGCACACCTGAGATGCCATCAATCAGGTTAGATGTTGAAATGAGGTGCCTTCAACTAGAAGCAGTTTCAATGTTGGCGGATTGAAAAATATTTCAAAATGTTTATCAAAACAAGGGGGAGTAATTTTAAGGAAATCAAAAAAATATCTAACAAATCAACATTATGGCTGGGTTTCAGAAAGGCTTACCACAGGGGAGAAGCCTTAACATGTCCATTTCCCCCTTTCAGTAAGCCATTTAGATTTCTAGGTCACCCCTCCTCTGAATTTTCACACTAGTGGGGTCCTCAGTGTAAAGAGCAGTCTCACTAGCAGAGCTGCTTGCTAATGCAGCAATCCACTGAAGTGGCTAATGATAATTAGCCTTGTGCTCTCCCCTGGAAATGTCAGCAGCTCCCAGATTATGTTGTGGTATTGCACAAAAGTATAAATTGTCACTGTTGTCACTGCTGGATGAAAGCACAAACACCATCACTCCTATGGAAGCAGTTATTGTGCACATAATATCAACAAAGATGTGGGAATGGGGGTAGGGTATATGTCTGGACTTCTGTTCACGTGCCTATAGGAGTATGAATTAAACTGCACTAGTGTGTGTTTGTGTGTGTGTGTTTGTGTGTATGTGTAGGGAGTTGCTTGTTTTTGCCAATGTGATACATGGGCTGCTAGGGATAGGACAAACACTGTCAGGCCTGACAGCATTATTGTTAGTTACAGTCTAATCCAGGGGCATGCTAATGAACAGATAATGAGGTATTTCTCACTGCAGCCTTGGCTATACCTCAATTGCATTTTTTCAAAATTGTGGTACTTGACTTACCTGTACTAGGCAATAACCATGAGCAGTGAGTTTCTTTCTGAATCCTAGTTTATATCACAAATCATCCAATAAAACTAAACACAAGCTTTTCAACTAATGAAAAAAGAAGGAGCTAACCCAACAGCCTCAATTCCTATCATATATATGCCACAGTTTAATTCATTATATTAATATTGTTCTAAGATTCATAATGCAGACATTTATTACAATGGCCCAACCAAATTTTTATTATAGAGCAAATTAAAAATAAAGTGCTGCACCTCCTGCTGGTCCCAATCTATCTCAGTAATCCATATGGAGGAGGGAAAGGTATTCAGAAACAAATAGAACAGTATATGAGAAACAGCATGATGAATGGCGACATGTACTGAGGGGGTGATTTGGAGATTCATGTAATGAGACTGACTTACCAGAAAAAAAGTGGTTATGCAGCACATGATACCATAATGACATACAAATGAGTCAACATGCTAATGAGAGCTATTGTGCATGCAAATAATAAAATCAAACATAGTGGCAGGATTGAAAAAAACACAAAATTAACATGATGAGCTGTGCTGATCAGATACATTAAACATCATTATGTCTTGATGCACAAGGGTATCACTTGCAAAAAGATGCTAAGTATCATCTACAGTAGCTGATTAGCATGAGTTACTGGCCTCTGTGGGAGCCAGTGTCTGTAATGTTGCATGTTTTCCCCTACACGTCATAGCAAAGTCCACCAGCAGCTGGTATATATATTATTACTTTATGATGAAGGCATACTGACAATTTCCCAGTTTCCTTTATCCCCACTCATAAACAAAATAACGCAAAAATGTAACTTCCCTATTGAGGTAGTTGCCCCCTACACCTCATCTGCAAGAAGCAATTAATGAATTTCTGTGAGAACGCCATGACCTCTGATTTAGAAGTGTTGATTCTCACCCCAGCTGCTTCACAATCAGTGGCAAACCACTCTAGTGTAGGTTAGATATCAGAATTATTTTTGGCCATGAGTACAACATCATCTTCAAATAACAGAGATGTAGCCCTAATGTCCATGAGCTGAATATTCTCCAATCCTTTTCTACAACATGATATCCTATAAATGAACAAGATGGAAGGCAATGCACCCCTCCTCAGTATTTCTTTTTTTTTCAATAATTTTTATTTTTACATTAATAAATGTCACAAATAAAAACTATCTTACATGACTATATATATATATATATATATATATATATATATATATATATATGTGTGTGTATATATATATATATATATATATATATATATATATATATATATATATATATATATATATGTGTGTGTGTGTGTATATATATATATATATATATATATATATATATATATATATATATATATATATATATAGATAGATATGTTATACATTGATGTCAAATACCACAGAATATAGGTCATACAACATATCTATTTACACTATGTACATAGATGCTTTCACTGTTAGTTCCACAGTTATATAGACAGTATATACATTCATAATATCCAAGTTATTATTTAATATCTGAACTTGTATGTGTTCTTTGGTTCCATTATAGTGTATTTCTAAGTTGCTATGTGATGAATTATGCTAATATGATATTAAAGGTTTGTTCCCACATCTCTCTGGATTTCATGTTTTTGTTTCTTTTATCTATTACTATTTTATGAACTAAAAGGTGTTGTATAGCTTCTTGTTTAAAACCCTTCCAAGAGATATTTATCGTATTTAGCCATTTAAAAGCTATATACAGTTTCATTAGTAGGAAAACTGTTAAAAGTGTATTTGCTTGTTTTCTTGGTATGTTGTGTGGGAGAATGTGTAATAGAGTGAATTCCGAAGTTAAAGTTGATGTTTAATAACCTGTTTTTTGTAATTGTACCTTGAGAGAGTTCCAGAGTTTATAGACATATTTACAGCTCCAAAATACATGGATTTAGTCAGCTATCTGGTCCTTACAGTGTGGGCAGAAAGGTGATTGTGATGTGTTAAATTTGTGTAGGATTGCAGGTGTAAAATAAGCATTATTATTGATCATGAGCTGAGTGTATGCCAACTTTTTGAGGGGTATAATCTTCAGTGTTAGATTGATTGCCTGGCTTATTTGCAGATCATCAATGGATGGTTTAATTTTTCTCCAGTAGTTAGAGAAGAGGAGGTCTTTCTGGTATTTGATTTCATTTATCATTTTATATGAATTAGTAATAGTTTTCTTTGTTGTGATAATAGTTTTCCAAAACCTGCTACAAGTTTCTATGTCACTATTGGTCATAGTAACATTTTGGAGGTAACTGGAACACAGTTCTTTGATTTGCCTTAGGATTATTATGTGTGATTTAAGGAGGTTTAAGTTGGTCCTCATTTCTTGTATTGAACAGTTAAGGTAGGGATAAATATCTTGGATTGCTTTATCTTTCAGTCTGGGAAAAGGGACTAAGTCCAGCATCTTATTGTTTATTTTTAAATTTGGGTTTTTATGAAGGGGTTGCAGTATTGTCATGGCTTGTCTAAGGTTTAAGAATTGAAAAAGTTTTTGTGCTAAGTTGATAGAATGTTTTAAGGGCTCTATATTGTTATAAGTTTGTATTTCTTTCTGCTTCAGGAATGGAAGTGCTTTGGGATTGAAACCTAGAGCTTTAATATATCTATAATAGATTGTCACCCAAAGAGGAGAGCAATTTTCCATTGACAGGTTATGTTCAGCTATTCTTAATATTCTGTTACTGTTAATGATCGAGTAGTACATTTTAAAGTCTGGTAGATTTAGTCCTCCTTTGCTTTTGGGGAGTGTTAATTTTGGATAGGAGATTCTGTTTTTTTTTGGGTTCCCATATAAATTTTGCTAGGAATGTATGAATTTGTTTGAAGAATTTATTATGTATTGTTGTCTGTGATGTCATGAATATATACATTAGTCTAGGTAAAATATTCATTTTGATTATTGATACTTTGGCCAAGAATGGTAGTTTTAGGTTGTTCCATCTTTTACAGTCTTGCATTATATTTTGCCATTTAAGGTTTACATTGTGTTGGTAGAAGTCTTTGTTATTCTGGAAAAAGGTGATTCCCAGATATTTAGTTTCTTCTTTTATTTTTATTGTGTTTAACAATGGTATTAGTGAGATGAGTTTGGGTGTTTTTAGGGGGAAAATATTAGTTTTATTGAGGTTTAGTTTGTAGTTAGACATAGTCGAGAAATGCTCAATTGCAGCTATTATTTTGTTTATATCTTAATTTGATGTAGTGCAGTATATGTTCAGATCATCCGTAAATGCAGTGAGGTATATTCTGAAGTTGTGTATTGATGGAGGATTGTGGTAAGTATTTTGTTTAATGTATAGAAAGAGTGGTTCTAGGTATAGGTTAAACAGGAAGGGTGATAATGGGCATCCTTGTCTTGTTCCATTTTTTATTAGGATCCTATTTGACCAAGTTTTATTTATATACAGAGATGTGTATGGGTTGCTATAGAGAGTTTGGATGATCTGAATGAAGTTATTGGGTATATTAAAGTAGGGTAGTGTTTGGAGTAAGAATTCTAGATTAACCCCATCAAATGCCTTGTGGGCATCCAATACCATTGTGTAGATGTTGATATTGTATCGGTTAGCATAGGATATTAGTGCATCTAATGTTAATGTATTGTCACTAGTCTGTCTATGTGGTGTAAAACTGAATTGTTCTGGGGAAATGGTTTTCTCTATCAGATTTTTCATTCTGTTTGCAAGTACAGAGGTAAATATTTTAGTATCTATATTTAAGAGGGAGATGAGTCTGTAGCTGTCAGGGTTTTTGGGGTCTGTGTGTTCTTTTAATATAAAGATGATTTTAGAGGCATTAAAGTTGATATCATTTATTTTATAGTTTATTATGTAATTCAGTGTATAGTATAGTAGTTTGGCTATCAAGGGGGAAAATGCTTTGTAAAATTCTGATGTGAGTCCATCCAGACCCGGAGCCTTATGCGCTTTTAAGTGTTTGATTGTTGTAATAATTTCACTGATGGATATCGGTTCAGTTAGTTTTTTTTTGTTGGTCTAAATTGAGTTTAGGGAATTTCAGTTTTTGAAGGAAAATAGTTCTATTTCCTTTGAGGTTTGTAGTATTTGTGCTCCATATATTTTAAAGTATATTTGTTCAAATGTTTTAATAATGTCTTCATTTTTTGTGTACTTTTTGTCTCTGTAGTTTATTTCTGATATACTGAGGGCATTTTTGTGTTGAGAGATAATTCTGGCCAGAGGTCTAGATGGTATTTGAGATTCTTCTGCATAAGTGGCTAACATTCTGGCTTCATAAAAAGATAGGTTCCTGGTTTCTAACATATATAGATCCATTTTCAGTTTTAAAAGTTCTGCTTCTGTTTGGTTCTTAGGGTTATTTATTAGTTCTTTTTCAAGATGCTCTATTTTCCCTTTCAGTATATGCTCCTCTTTCAGTTGTATTTTTTTATAGTATGCTGCTTTTTTGATAAACAATCCTCTAATTTGTGCTTTGGTTGCAGCCCATTCTATGTCAGTTGATACTTGGGAGTTAGTGATATTTGTAAGAGCTATTTTTAGTATTGCTTCTGTTTCTTTTATTACATCCATTTTGGAAAGTAAATTAGGGTTTAATGACCAATTATGACCCCTATTCTCTAAATATATCTTTTTGTCCCAGTTAATGTTCAGTGCCATTTTGGAGTGATCTGAAAAGAACCTGGTATGTATAGTTATTGTTGGGTCCATGTTAATGAATATGTCAGAGATTAAGAAGAAGTCTATCCTTGACCACATTTTGTGGCATTGCGAATAGAATGTGAATTTCCCTGTTTTATCTGCACTGTTCCCATATTTAAAAGGGTCATATAGTTTGAAATCTTGTTTGAGTTCATTAAGGGCTAATGTGGCTTGTTTATTATGTGATTTGGTCAGATTAGATTTATCCTTTTCTGGGTTTTGATATGTGTTCCAGTCACCTCCAATCACTAGGCAGTGATCTTTAAAATGGTTTAAGGCTTGGTATAATGACATGAAAAAGTGTTGTTGGTTATTACAGGGTGTGTAAACATTAAGTACCAAATGTTAAGTAACACCATCTTCCCTCCTTGTCAGCTTTGGTTTTAAGTATTTTTTCCTTAAATTGTTTTTTAATTATTATGGCAGCCCCAGCACTGTTTGTTTTCCCCTCTGAAGCTATAATTTGACTTATCCGTTTCTTTCTGCTAATTTCTGCCCATTGCACTGCAGGTAAGTGTGTTTCTTGTATTAGTATGAGGTTGGCTGTGGTTTTTAATGTAAGGTGTAAGAATAGTTTTCTTTTCTTCTTGTTTTGGAGCCCTTTAACATTCCATGATTCTATTTCCCACATTTATTTATTAGGTGTATTCCGTAGATATGCCATATATATTAGTTTTGTTTTGTTATCTTTGTATGTGTTACTGTGTGATGGTTTAGGAAAGCATCTATTTATCCCCGTCCCTACTCTGTGCCTAACCACTATATCCCTGGACCAGGAATAATCAGGGGGGGGGTGAAGGTTTGTTATATGGTTTACCTTTACGTCTAATCTTGGAATGTGTTTTCTTTTTAGATATAGATTTAACCCATAGTATTCCCCGTGTTACTATAAACAATCTGAACAAAGCTGAACAAACTAGTTCCCTCAACAAACACTGCTACTTAATATCCCTAGCCTCTTCCAACATATTATTTATACAATTATGGTATTGCATTTAAGGTGTAGCATGTATTGTTTTTGTCTTGTGACTAATTCTTTCTAATAGTATTTTTAAAACAGCATATTAATATACATTCCTCAGTAAATTATAGCAATATATGTACCATAGTAATATTGTTAAACAATCAATCTTGTCATTTGTACATTTTTCTTTAATTTGACTTCTTTTTCCTCCTCTTTATTTATTCAGATTTCGGCCTTCTTTGGTACCTGTAATGTTTTTCCACATCAATCTGTGTGGGTTGTAAAATATATACTTAGCACCTATTTATCAGAGGTAGGAAGTATAGGGAGAGACATAAAAAAAAAAACAGCTTACCCAAACAGTCCTTCTGCTATAGTTAACATATTAAGGCTATATTTACATTACCCCAAGATTGTTAGGTTATTTTACTATTTTCCTGAGATGACTTCTCTCCAGGATCTTTTAACACATTTCTAGTATTTACATAAAACATTTAACATTTTTTTTTCCTTTTTTCCCAATATTAATCTATGAGCTAGCCTGTTTCTGACAGTTTATTTCTTGCCTATTATTTAAGGTTGGATTTTCATTCACCTACACAGTACTGGGTGAACTGTTTTAGTGAATGGTTCAGTTCAACAGTACCTTACTTCTTCAAGGTTTTGCTTGCAGGTTGGTTGACATCTATGGTGCAGCTTTTTTCTTTTAGCTGGTGCAAACCAATTTTCATTTTTCAGGCAGTAAAATCTTTTGGAGCTTGCTGAAATCCATTTTGTCTGACTGTTCTTAATGGAGTCCTCAAAATCGTAGGGGGACTGAATTTGTAGACCAGTGTCCCAGAAGGAGACTCCTTCCTATATTCGCGCATCGGAAACAGCAGTTGATTTTTGGTTCCTACCCAGGCTGTACTTCCTTTTCCTGTGTTCCTCATAGCTCACATCATGGATTTAAGGGCCTAGACAGCAAGGGGAAGCTTTCAGAGTTGGATTCCAGCTAGAGTGCTCGTGAATGGGGTCGTTTTTTCACCCAAGGGTCCTTTACCGTTTCTTTGTGGATTTATTTCACTTCTGAAGGTGGGATTTGCTTGAAAACGGCCAGGAATGTCTCTTTTGCCTCTTTGGGGTTAGTGACCATGTATTTAACCTCTTTGATGTAGAAGGTTAACTGATTTGGATATTTCATCTGGAATTTTATTTTTTTTTTCTATTAGGAACCTGCAGTATGGAGATATTAGTTGTCTTGCTTGTCTTATTTGTATTGGGAGGTCTTGAGCAAAGGAGATTTTATTATTATTCCAGGTGAGTGTGCCTTTTTTCTTTGCTGCCAGTATGATTTAATTTACATCTTGGTAGTTTAATATCTTAATATAGACAGGTCTTGGTTTCAGTGGTGTTTGCATTTCCCTCAGGGCTCTGTGGGCTCTTTCTATTGTTATTTGCTGCATTTCTTCAGGTTCCTCTAGAAGGGAGTTTATTATTTGCTTGATTGTTGGTATTAGATTGTTATGAGGTACAGTTTCAGGTATTCCTCTGATGATGATATTGTTCCTTCGAGATCTTGCTTCCAGGTCTGTTATTTTTGCTTGTAAGTTTTGTATTTCTTTGTCATGGGCATCAGTTCTTTGAGAAATAGAGTCTATTTTTATTTCATTTTCTATTATTTTGGACTCAGATTTTTCCATTCTGGATATTATTTGGCTGAATGAGTCACCAAAGGTTTGAAATTGTAATGATAAGTCCTTTATTGCTTAATGGATAGGTAATAAAGCAGATTTTATGTATTCCAGATTAGCTGGCTGGTCTGACTTGGATTTATTTGTAGTTTTAGAGTTGTCAGTTTGTTTAGTTGTCTTTTGTCTTTTTGAAGTTGTGTCTTTCTCAGGGGATGCTAGTATGGAGAATTTGGTCTTGGTTATTGTTGTTTCCATATTATTTTCCTCTTTTCACATCTTGCTGTATAGTGTTTTACCAATCTTGCAGTCAGATGCAATGCCTTAGTAGCACATGGCTTAAGCTGTTATTCAGAAATCTTAGTTAATTCTGCTGTTTCTGAGCGGAATCTGTCACTTTTTCTTCCTCTTTTGTTTGCTGGATGATATTAGCAGTAAATATCTTCAGTTATTTCTGTATTATTAATTCTGCATTGCCTTCTGGGTTTGTTTTAATCCAGGGTATATCAGAAACCTAGGTGATAGCAGTGCTCACAGAACAGTGGCCATTTTGAACCCCGTCATCCCCAGTATTTCTGATTTAACACTGAGAATGCAGCTAGACAACTCAAATACAATGACCAAATGGCACGCAACAGTAAACAGGTATGTCATATTTTTATAACAGGTGTCTGCATTGTTCTCATTGGCCATTCATTCTAATATCTAATGACTGTTCAGAAAGGGTGGTTACTATTTTTCTACTGAGAATCTTTCTTTTCTGGTAAATTCACCAGGATCTTTCAAGTTTTGATTAGAGAAGCATTATGTAAACTATAACACTAGCTGTTTCCCTTGGAAATATTTTCTTAAAAACTGAAAGCTACTTTGATAGAAGCATTTTGTCTGAAGGAATAATAGCATAAAAGTACTCAGAGCTGTAGCTGTTTTTGCTTTTGTTTCCATTTTTGTTCAGAGGACAATAAAGGATTTATTCAGAAGTGCCACATTATGAATTAATACCAGATCCTGACTTAGTTTCTGCCCCTTTCTGTAGAGGGTACATAGGCCAGACTGTGGGTGTACTTCTAACTGATTGCCCATTTAGTTACCCCGCTTATGCTTACAAAGGTTATGCTAAGGATCCAGGAGGAGGCTCTCAAACAGTAGTTTGTGTCTTTCGGCTTTTCCCAGTTTAGGATCGCCACAGCGGAACTCCGGTCTGCTAGTGATTGGCAATAGAGTTTTACATACTGGGTTGCCAGGCCTAACGCACAACCTTCCATGAAGGAATGCCCGTTCACGCATGTCGCCACACAGAAGACGCTCTAACTGAGGATCAAATGGACAACGTCTAACTGTGAGGCTACAACGCTACCGCAGCACCACCACCGCAGTGCTCTCAAACAGTAGTATTTTTCCAAAAAGTAAAAGAGTTAAACACTTTTACCCATAATAATAGACTTAATCAGAACTAGTGATAAACTTCAGTCAAGCCATTTTAAAGTACAACTCACATGATTAGCATCTTACAGACACTATGCGACTGCTGCATAATAAATAATAATGCAAACATTTAAAAAATGGTTGCCATGTTTAAAACACTTATTCGAAAGCTAAAACAACTTGATCTGCTAAAATGTACGAGGCTTATAAAGCTTTTAAAACTTTTTGTGAATGAGCTTGATTTATAAGTTAGTCAATTTCTCAGTGTTACCGAAACAAACAACCTATAAGAGATGTCACAGTTTGTTAGCACTAAGCCTAAGCACACTACTAATGGAGACAAAATTGTTTCACCCATGTGGGTTAGTGGTGTCTTGGTACAGTTGCCATGCTAGCTCATGTGCCTCAGGACACAGTTTGCAGGCCCCAACCCTGCAGTCAGTGGGAACGTCTTCAAAAATACAAAAATCAGAGTAGAAGCTTGCAGTATGCCTATATAATGCATTAGTCTTCTTTTGAGGGCAATGCCATAAGAGTACTTATATATTCTTCTATGAAAATTCTCTCAGCCTCTCCTGCATAGAACAAAGGACATCTGGTACAGGTTACAAGAGAGGGAATAATTAAATGTACCCAACATTGTCTCCATCTTTCTAAATTCTGCTTGATGGTCTTTCCACCTTTGTTTATAAAAGCGGGATGGTTCCCTACTTTTTATTCTGGATAGTGATTATTTTTCCAGTTTGTACATGTAATTCTATTTGCTGCACTTGATTCATGATCATAATTCTGAATCAATGCTTTTGCAGAGTTCTTAGAATTGGGGTTTCATTTGTGAGGCTGTTCAAGTTAGTTGCCCCATTGTCAAGCAATGGTACATGTTTTGTACTTTATCCATGCACAACTTCTTGTTGGATCTTTCTGACCCTCTCAAGAAACATCCTAGTGAGTTTTTCAATCTCTATAAGGAACAAACTGTAGTCAGATGTAATCCTGGTCAACCTAACAAATGGACCCTTCACTAGACTCCTTTTTTGAATAAAGTATTGTGCAGGTAGGAGTTTGAAAGATGTGGATTTTCTATATTTGCCCTGACTTTTAGCATCATTACAACCAAAAATGTATTTAATCTTTGGAAAGATGGTGAGAAAATGTAAGGAAACTGGTGGTAGTGTCCAGATTACTAATGAACTCTTATAACTGGTTTTTACTTTCTTTACATAAAATGCAAATATCACAAAAAATAATGTGTAAAGAAACCAGTGTTTGGCAAAAACAGAGTAAAATATACATATCTGCATCCCATAGCCATGAGACTAAATTTGAATACACTGGAGCATATGCTGCCCTCATGGTCACTTGTTGTAGCTGTTGTCAAAATTCCCTCTTAAAATAAATGAAATAATTTTCAGCATGATCTTCATTAGTTCCTCCAGAATTTTGATTTTGTTGGTAGAAGGGAAGTCAGTTATACAGACAGCTTATTTGAACCACTCCATTACCACAGGGTGGGGATGATTAAGAACAAGTCAAGAACATCAGTTTGTTGCAAAAATAAGGTCATTATCATATTTGATTGCTCTTTATTTTCTCAATAAAATCTCAAGAGCCTTTTAACATGTGTGGGAGTGTCACTTATAACGTTTTAGTTTTCTGTTGATGTAAATAGTTAGGAATAAGTTTTGGACCTTTCTGTAGCTACCGTAGGCCTCACAGGGGGAGGAGGGTCTCAATATCTTGATGCATGTTGGGTATGCAGCATATAGCTGGAATTTTAGATTTTCTATAAGAGATATCCCCATATGCTGAGAGACTCCTGTGGTTTTCCTGAGAAAATAAAGCACTTAACTCTTTTACTTTTTGGTCAAACATATTAAAGTTTAAGAGCCTTCATGTGGACAATTAGAGTAACTTGTTTGTTATCAGTTTGTTTTGTTACACTTTTCTTTCCAGCTTGGTTTTTGTAACTTAAACAAGTGTCAGCCACTCTGCTTTATCATAAATCAGGTGGTCTCTGTGAAAGATGTATGTCCTGCCAACAGATCTTATTTACATTTCAGCAGTCTCTTGAGTGAGTGTTAAGAGTGGTGTTATTTTTAGGACGTGTAAGAGGTTAAATAGTACCATATCTTTCTAGGCTCTTTAGGCAAGGCAAAGATCTTCTATCAATAGTCTGTTGGATACAGCAAAGAGTAATAGACTTTTAATGTGGTCAGGATAACTCAAGGAGGACATGCTCTTGAATATTTGGTAAGGAAATATTGCAGTCTTTCAATGTGGGTCATATGTTTAGTCTAGTCAAGAGATGGATCATGGTCAAATGAGGCCCTAGGCAGGGTAATGGACTAGGGCCCCTCGAATAACCATGCCAGTGTCCCATTTCTTGGTTGTCACTCCCAGTTACCATAAACAATGTTCAAACTTATTAGTGTGCATACTATTTTCTTTACTTGCAATACTTACAAAGATTTGATTAAAAACCTTTATTTCAAATGTTATAGCACAAATGCTGATGGCATTTTGCTAAAGAAAAAAAAATAGTCTCACATCGAAAATAGAATTAGCATGAGCAACAGTAACTCACATTAATTTAAAATGCATCTGGCCAGGGCTATAATGTGTGCATTTATAACCAGAGACATCTCCCAAACCCAGAAATTATAACTACATTGTTGACTATATCTTTCTTAGATGTCAGTGTCAAACAATGAATAACAATAATGGCCAATATCACGTTTCAAATTTGTTTCACATAAATACACAGTAGCCAAATCATTCCAGCTACAACATGGTACATATACCACTCACTTCAGTGTCCTTACATACACACTCACCCACTTGTATATATACACACACACACACACACACACACACACACACACACACACACACACACACACACACACACACACACACACACACACACACACACACACACACACACACACACACACACACACACACACACACACACACACACACACACACTAAGACAGAATACTGGCTAGGTAAAAATGACCAAATGATAAGTGCGTAAGTGCTTTCATTCACAGAGAGCCCTCCACCCCACCACCATTATAACCACTTTGTTGATAGACAGTGTACTCCCATTATTGCTATGAAGAAATAAATATGTATTTCCTTGGTAGCTTGGTATAAACTATTTAAAATTATATAAAGACCAGAAGCATCATACCATAAGATCCTGCAATCTCTAGCACATTTTCAATAAAAGAGTATTTATAAGAGCTTAAGAAATGAAATATTAACCACCTGATAACATTTGCTAACTCAATGCACACAATCTCTGTAGAAGTAAAAGTCATCTGAATAACTACGCATTAAAGAGAGCTATTACTAATACAGAGGTTGATGTTGGAAAACACCTTTGTTTTTAAGTGCTTTATCTATAAATGCAGTTTTTTCTTCCCTTGAAGTATAAAAAAAACAATGTGCTGGTGATACTGCCATAACATTTCCTGAAGTAGATTAGCTATGTAATTGGAAATGTCTGGCAAACAACAAGAGGTTTATTGTTACTAGTCATACAGTCTTGGAGATCATTAAGGAGCCTAGCACAATTTCCCAATTGCTTCAAAGTTCAGTGTCACATGGGAGATAAATGAAGTTGGAAGGATTCATAACCTGCACCTTTGCCATAGGAAGTAACTCATTATCAAGTTGGAGTTTAGTCCTCTGTGCTAAGTTCCAGACTAGCAGCTTTTAACTAAATGCAGAAATCGTTTACAATCAAATCTTGTCACAAAGACTTTACCACAATAATATGCAACAGTGACCACATAAGGGATGCTGAAGATCAGACAGTTCTCATGATTATATTCTCCAGTAGGGTCTATCTCATAAAAAAGTGGTGCTTGACCATGGCTTCAAACTAAATGCCAATAAATGCCAACCTGTATCCTTTGGCAAACCTGGGCTTTCCTGATCCTGACCTGACAAATGTAAAACCCTTTGCATTTGCTGGATGCTGTAAAGAAGGTACTGCAAAAACATACTACTAAAATGCAACATGTTTAGGCTATATCACACAATCAATGTCTATTAATGAATTAATTAATTCTTCCGTGCAATGAATAAAGCAAAACAATAACAGACAATGTAAATGCTGTAGCAGTAGCTTTTGTTCAACAGTCCACTGGCCATACACAGACCAGAAATATTACTGCATATAGCATAATGTGTTATTTTTATTAGGGGCAGGGTTACATGCTTACAGGATACCTGCATCTCATTTTGACCTCCCTATGTCTTTTCTTTAGATTAGTAGACTAATCTAAATCACTTAAAAAGTTAACAGGACAACAGGTTTTTCATCAACATGTATTTTTTGAACCAGATGAAACTGGGTTTGGCAGTTGAATTAAAGCTCTTCTGGTACATAAAATACAGATTTTGACTATGACAAGCCCCGTATCTAAATAGAGCATCACGCACACACAATTTTTGAAGGTAGTATCACTTATTATTTCTGAATGTAAAACACTAGTCACCTTCCACTACTGAAAGTAAAGCCAAACGCTGCATGGACTGTTTGATGAGCCACTGTACATAACTCCAAAAACACATACAGTTTCTGAAAGTAGGAACACCTGCTGTTTTCTGAATGTAAATATGCGTGTCACCTGTCATTAGTGAAAGTAAAGCCAGATGCTGCATGGGGCTCTCTGGTGAACTACTGTGTATAACTCTGAACATATTTTGATGCATTCTGCTTTGAAATCTTCCACCATTATGTGTGCATGTTTGTTCCTGTTTCACTGCTTGAAAGTAGGAAGCAGCAGGACATGAATGTGAAAAATCAGGAAACTTTTAGATTTTTTATTCTTAAACTGAAAGTATGTGGTTGCCCAGCAAAGTATGAAAACTTTGACACTATTCCCCACTCGGGCAGAATAGATAAACTCTCCCAGCTAGGCATCAACCTGTATGTTACCACATGGGTAGCTAACTTGCTCTCTGATAGAACCCACTCAGTCAAAATAGGGGAAGCCACAATTAGTAGCAGATCTGTAATGAGCGGTGTACCCAAAGGATCAGTCTTGGGGCCTCTACTGTTTGGTATATACTTTCCTGAGGTGCAAGTCAAAACCAGTGGCCTGCGGCTGACCAGGTTTGCAGAAGAGTGCAAGCTGGGTGCTGTCTTAAATTTCCCTAGTGATGTGTACATCCTCCAAGAGGGCCTTATCCAAACTAATGGCTGGTGCCAGAAGCATGGTCTCAAACTGAATGCCAAGAAGTGCATCATTATTCCCTTTATGGAAAATGGCGTCCCCACTAATTATCACATTAACAACAATATACTAAGCATGCAATCAGTCGTGAAGGAATTGGGCACCCAAGTTGATAGCAATCTGAATTTTGACCATCACGTTGCCTCCATTGTATGGAAGGCTTTCTACATGGCCCACCTCATAGGCAAGGATATTTCATCCAGGAACAAGAAGGTCATAACATCCCTGTACTCCTCCCTTATCAGACCCATTACCAAGTACAATGACCCCTTCGGTATGTACCTTACCAAGCACATGTAGCAGATGGAGAGACCACAAAGGTTCCTGACCAGACTGTTCAGAGGTGAACTGTGTCTGACATACAAGGTCATCTCAGACCTAGCCTTTGATAGAGTTGCTGTATATCCGTAAGTCAAACTCCACTTGTGCAACCCATGCACAAGGCCTCAACCTGGTATGTGACATTAATAGAACTTGTTGGTGGGATAGATGTATGTTCCAAAGACTCCCCCATCTGTGCAGTAGACTTCCTCTCCATGTCACGCAGAGTACCTCACTAGCCCTATTTAAGAGAAACCTGGAAGACTGAATGAGAAACAGAAAATACACCCAGGATCCCACCTGTGTCCCTGCTGGAGAGGGGAAACAGGTGCTGACTTTGTGGGAATATGGGTGACATTCTTGGCTAGGCTTATAAGGGCCTCCAGGCCAATAGCCTAGTATCATCCTATGAATCCATTAACCTATAAAAAAGCTTCCCAATGAAGGCATTGGAAAGCAGCAGACAGCCATGAGTAGCATCCTGCCATCACCCAGAATGATACCACATTACAAGAACAAAATGATTGACTTCAACAATTGGCTAAGCTACTGGTGTCATTCAAAGGGGATCCAGTATCTGTCTGCCTGGGATGACATGATCGACAGACCACAATGCTTTGCCAGGGATGGCCTGCACCTGTCACCCTTGGGATTCCAGATACTGGCTAAGGCTTTTGCTACCCCATAGTGCCTTTTTAGGCAAGGTTCAAATGACAAACTCACCACCATAACAGGCACAAGCAAGCAAAATCTGAGGGTAATGTTACTCAATGCTAGAAGTCTAAACCTCAAAATGCACTCACTCAAGGCATTCTTTAAAATGGAGCACATCGACATCTGTGCAGTGACAGAGACCTGGTTCAAGGCTCCAGAGAGCACCCCTGCATTACCAAGCTATAATTCATACCACACCTTTCGTCCGCCTAACCTGGACCAAAACACTAAAAGTGAAGGTGTGTCCATATTCATTAAGGATATCCACACCTCCAGGCTAGTTGCTCAGCATAATGCATCCAAGATTATCCAAGTGCAACTAACTCTGGGCAAGACCGCAATGCAAATTGTAGCTTGCTACAGATCCCCACCATGCCCCAGGATTCCCAGTCCTCATTTCTTGATACAATGGAAAATATTAGGGTAAAACCTAACACCCTAATAATGGGTGATTTCAACTACCCCACCATTAACTGGGAAAACTACTCATGTACCAACTCTTTTGCTCAATGTTTTCTGGAATTCATAAATTCCAACAACTTGGATCAACTTATCCACACCCCCACCAGGGGCAGCAATATCCTAGACCTGGTCATTACCAACATGGGCAACTGGTGTTCCACACCAGAGGTCAATTCCTCATTGGTGAGATCAAACTACAAGCTAATCACCCTAGACATCCACATCCCGGCCCCAACCCCCATTAGGGAAACCATCTTAAAAAAATTTCTCCAAATCCAACTTCTCACGTCTTAAGACAGAAGCGGCATACTTCATGACACCCATGCAGATGGACAATAGAGGCAAGACTGCTGAATCCTACACAAATGCACTTTATAAGCATACGAGTGCATGGATCATGCAATCCCTAACAGAACCAAGATGCTATCCTCCAAAAAAGGAAGACAATCTGGTGGTCCCCTGCCATAAACAAACTCTACAACAGAAGAAGGAAACTGTTGTAAAAAAAGAGTAAAATCCCATGATTAGAGAAACTCCCTGGTCTGCCTCAGTAAAAAGCTGAGATCCCTCATAAAATCCTCCAAAGTTAGTTACGAAAACAAAATTGCCACTGATTCTAAAAACAACCACAAAGCATTCTATAGCTATGTCAAAAATCTCAATGGCAGCACTCAGATCTGCTCTGAGTTACAGCACAATGGCACTAAATATACAGAACCAAGTGATATTGCCAACATCCTGGCAGATAGGTTCAGTGCTAACTTTACCCCCCTCTCACCCCCTAAAGGGCTCATCTTTATACCAGAAGAATGCAAAGTTCCTGTAATCACAGCTGCACAGGTAAAAAACACACTCTCCAAAGCCAAGAACACAGCATCCATGGGACCTGACAACATCCCAAACTGCATTCTACATGAACTACAGAATGAACTGGCATCCCACCTAAGTACCATGTTCAATCATAGCCTCACCTCAGGCTTTGTGCCCACTGAATGGTGCACAGCGACGTTTATCCCACTCCACAAAGGGGCAACCACCCTGGGAACTACCACCCCATTGGCCTGATGAGCCTGGTCTGCAAGGCTATGGAACTTATAAACAATGACATTAGTAATATCCAAACTCTGGACCCCACCCAGTTTGGGCTTGTAAAAGGCAGATCATGTCTTGTAAACCTGATAGACTTCTTTGAAGTGGTCACCAAAGCTGTAGATGAGGGTAAGGTGGTTCACACAGCCTATCCATGAGGGTAAGGTGGTTCACACAGCCTATCTAGATCTCGCCAAGGCTTTCAACACCATCCCCCGCTCTGGAATTATAGATAAACTCACTAAACTAGGTATAAATCCCTATGTCACAAGATGGGTTGCCAACTGGCTCACTGACAGAACCCACACTGTGAAAGTAGCAGACTCTAAATTCAACTTCAGACCAGTGACAAGTGAAGTACCACAGGGTTCAGTCCTGGGTCTTCTCCTGTTTGGTATCTACTTCTCAGATGTACAGGCAAATACAGAAGGTCTTTGGCTAACAAAGTTCTCAGATGACTGAAAACTAGAAGCCATAATTGAAACTCTTAATGATGTGGACATCCTACAAAAGGACCTCACTGAGACAGATGCCTGGTGTTAAAGCCATGGCCTCAAACTCAATGCCAAAAAGTGCATTGTCATCCCTTTTGGTAAAAACTCTGTACCCATGAAATACCACATAGGCGGTAGTCTACTTAACACTGAAAGTGTAATAAGAGACCTTGGGACACAGGTGGACAGTAGTATCTCCTTTGATAATCACATTGCCAAAGTAGTCAGAAAATCCTCCTACCTGTCACACCTCATCACAAAAGGTTTCTCATCCAGGAAAAAAGAGGTAATTGTTCCCGTCTACCCATCAATCATTAGATCCATTATGGAGTACAGTGCCCCTTTTGGTATGTACTTCACAGGACATCTGCAACAACTAGAAAGGCCACAGAAATATCTCACAAAGAGGAATACTGGCCTCAAACAGATACCCTATGCAGACTGTCTCAAACAACTCCAGCTTTACTCCATCGCATATCGCCTACTCAGAGGTGACCTCTGCCTAACATACAAAGCTATGTCAAACTCAGAGCTGTTGGACATGCTCCAGTTAAAGAAATTCCAATCCCTCCATGCTACATGCTCTAGGGACCTAAACCTTGTCACCACAATAAACAAAACATGCTGGAGGGATAGATTCCTGTCCCAGAGACTTCCCATACTCTGGAACAAACTACCTATCTATATCAAGCAGAGCTCCTCATTAGCACTCTTCAAGAAAAATCTTGATGATTGGATGGGAGATAGGAAATTCACCCTGGGGATCACTTCTCTGGCTCTACTCGACAGGGGCACAGGAAAATAATTTTCTTGGGTGGCGAAAGCCAGGGTACCTTTTTGGCTAGGCTTATATAGGCCCTAGGGCCAATAACCTAGTACCTATCTATGAACCTATGAACCTATGAACTTAGCCTGGAGTCCTACTATTTGTCACTTGTAAATGTGCAGTGTGAATCATTTACTGCAGTGAGAGTTTTCACACCTCGGCATGAGAGTGTGGAGGAAGGTCTGCCAAATCCTTTAAAACTACAAAAAAAAAATCCCATTACAAAAGCCTGCTATTTACCTACTTTTTCTTTGCTGGAAGTAGGTAACAGCTGTTAATAACATAGAACAACCTCTGACAGACACATAAATAAAGCTCAGCCAGGGAAACATAGAAGTAGCTCTGTTACAGAAGATGTGTTTAGATGACAGTGCTTCACAGTCCTGACATTTTATCTCAATGGCATGAGAAAACACCACTTCCTTATGTCTAGTATGAGCAATATAAAGAGGACTTGAAATGTATTCTGGGAAGAAGGAATGAAAGCAAGAAAACTAGATCACATTACCAGGGAAGGCCCCAATCATTGGCCATTTTTAGTAAACCACATTAAAATTGTAAAAGAAGCACTTAAAGTGATTTTGAGGCATTAACATAGCTCAGAAAACAAAGATGCAATGAAAAAATATGTCTTTTTCCTTTAACAAAGTCAAATCAGTAAGTGTCTATGGTTTGAATATGTATGTGTGTGTGTGTATATCTTTCTGTGTCCTATATCTGTATCTATATATCTATTTATATATATATATATATATATGTATATATAGATATATATATATAGATTTATATAGCTATAGATATATGTGTGTATATTTGTGTCATATATATATATATATATATATATATATATATATATATATATATATACATACACATACATATACACACATACATGCATTTACTTAAAAGCATTGAATCAGCGCCAGTGTCTACACGTTAACCTCAACAAAGAAATGTCAACACACTTTTGTACATGCTCCTTGGAATAAACCTAGAACATGCAAATTTTAAAACAATTTTTTTGCAGGTAGTCAAGCTCAACTATACCCACCAGCCCCCTACACCCCCTGTTTAATTATTTATTCTAAGCCCAAAGTTGCACTGTCTACAGTGGAAGGACATGTTTCCCAATCCCGGAAATTGTCAATGTTGCACACTTATCAGTCATTTGTTTAGTTGACTGAAATGTGTAAACAAACCAGAGGTCAGCATCATGGAGTCTTGCTTATTACAAGCACTATCTATCTACCTATCTATCTATCTATCTATCTATCTATCTATCTATCTATCTATCTATCTATCTATCTATCTATCTATCTATCTATATGCCCTACTTATTCTGTTTTGCTTCTCTACTAACAAAGACTTGCAGTGATAATTTGATTTTATTTTCGATGTATACCTTTATTTGCTGTTTGCATCATCCATTTTATAATCTGTATCTGTTTTATTTCTAGGACAGAACCTGCCCTTTGTTGTATTTATGTAATTGACCACTAGATGTCAGAAGAAAGTTAAGAAAAACAGTGCCTGAAACGCTTAATATTGAAAATGTCATTCAACTAGTTAAGCTTCATACCTTACGCTTTATAAATTCAAAACATTAATTTGCTCTGAAGCAAATTATGCCATTTCCTTATGATGAATGAAAGACGTGTTCAACAGCAGTTAGCAATTGTATGTGTCTGAGTATAATGGCAATTTTTAAAATGCATCTCCTGAAGATAAGAGAACTGCTATTTAACACATGAAAGATGTCAGCAGTGACTGTTATGATGCCTTTGGAAATGCATGTCTGCCGAAGTATAATAGTAATATATATCCTATGAAACAAGTGATGACTACATGTGAACTTGTATAAAGCATATTCAGTTAGCAGTTTATCAAACAGATTCAAGAGCAGTCAGTGGTATTTTAAGCAATTGGCTAAAAGCTCCAGCACAAATGCAGTTTAGAAGTTGCTATTAATTACAGATTACTATTTAAAGTGATAATGTGATTTTCATTAATCACTTAATTGTCCACTTAAATCAGTATTATCAGTATCACTAGTATTGTGTTCACAAACTGAGCCAGTATATAACCATAACATTGCAAGACAGAGTGTCGGTGCTCTATCCATCCATCCATCCATACATACATTCATACATCCATTCATCCACCCATCCACAACCGCTTTTTCCAATTTTTGCAAATGGGGTCAGGGTATCACTTCAATAGTGATAAGCATCTTTAGCTAAGAGTTACACCACCAAGTGATTAGCCCTGCCACGGTAGTGTTGGTGCTCTATATATTTATTAATGAAATTCATCATTTAATTCATTTATTTTTATTTGGTAACCTGGGATTTAGACTGGTCCTGAGACCCTTTTTAGCACAACAGAAATCAAAAGGCAAGAGAATATGCATTTAGATCAGCCAAGCATATAATAACACTGTATATGCAATCACATGATGAATTTTTAACTAAGTAACATTTGAAGAAGTTGTGCTAAACTGTAGTAAACCTTTCTTATAAAACAGGGTATATACAATTCTTAACAAAGAAACATTTGCAGATCACATTACCATATATTGCTTTGGCTATATATTACTGCTAGGACCCATGAACATGTCTTCCCTACTTTCTTAGCTCTGTTAAGTAGGCTTTTCCCCATTGAGGCATGCCACTGTACTGCTGTCTCAGCAGATGTACTTTGAAGACAAAGAAACACAGTTTCCATAAATAAAGATTTTGATAAGTCCAGTATGAGCTACCCTTGTTTCTCCTGCTGATGACTATCCTCAGGATTCAAGAAGCTTGGCACAAGGACGGTTTTAGCCTTGCGCCGAGCATTCTCACTACAGATGGTGCAGCAGCGCCATATGAATATGTATGAGGACATGCCGCCGCACCCTTGACGTTCACAGGAAACGTGTGCGAGTGCAGGGGGCGTGTACAAGTGCTCTACAGAGGCATAAACATGCCCCAACAGTTGCAAAACCTACTATGCCTAACAGTAGAGCCTGCCTCTAATAGTAAGTCAGTAATTCAGTGTCCGTGGATACTAAAATGTATGCTAAGCATACAAGAGTGTCCACGAACAGTGAAATAAAATTTAAGTAGTAAACACACAAGCACGTAGTGGAATGTTGAGCCCTATCCCCAGAACTTTCACAATTAGATTCCCCGTATCCCTATTATACATTTGAATTGCTGCAATATCAAAGGTGTAAGCAAAGCACAGCATTTGCATGTCGCTGCCCTCCGAGCGTAGCTTACACATCAAATTCATTCAAATAGAGAAAACCATGCAGAATCAATGCAAATGTCAATAGTGTAGTGTTTAGAGCATCTGCCTAACAAACAGGCATTTACGGTTCAAGCCCAAAAATAACACATATCATTTTCCATGTGGAATGAATGTCGTTTTGCTGTAAAACTGACATAAGAGTATCGCATGAGATATTTAACTTAAGTATCATTCAAGCAAAGTGGCACTGTCATAATGAATAAGGTACTAGTAAGCAGGTGTAAGCACAGATAAGCAGCAGTAAACATATATAAGTACCAGTAAGCAAGTCTGAGTGTGCTTGCACGGGTCTAAGCAGTGCCCAGCATAGGAAATGTATATAAGTATGTACAGATATATAATATATATACATATTGCTAATGCTCGGGAGAGGGCAATGTGTGGAGGTGTGTCATGGCTGCGATAACAACTGGACAATGGATGGTATGCGTGTATGTAGAACTCGGGTGAGGTGGAGGAACTATGGGTATGAAATTATGGAGCCAGGTGTGCCAGGGTTGGATGGGCTGGTTCTAATTGGACCGCTCCATGGAGGTCACTGAGTTCGTTATAAGTATATATGCATACACACATGCAGACATCAATATGTAGAAGTACATTCTCTGTAACACATTCATTCCATTTCCAGACAAAAAAATAACATGAATGTGCCCTTACCAACCTCGACAGTAGATAGAATAATAGGTTGTGCATAAGAGGGAAGGGACAAAACTGCTAAAACACAAAAATGTGTACAATGTCTGAAGTCAGTGCTGTGCTGAAAAAAATCAAATGTGAGGACCTTCCCACACATGGAATCATTCCTGTGATCTGATGCTATGGCAACGCCAATTACTAAACCGGTCAATTTGTAAAAGAAATACACTGAACGTGTACATAATTAGGCTCTCATGTGTAACGTGTGCGTTACCACATAGTCATACTTCTTAATTTATTGAAGTGTAACACATAGTATCAACCCCTCCACCCCCCCAGCTAGGCCGGTAAGACATACAGACACACAGTAAAAGTAAACACACCACTGCTTCTCAGACCACTGGCAGGATACTACCAGTGGGAGAGACCTGCCAGGTCTAATCTTGAAACATAGACATCGATGTCCCTCGTGTGACACCCAAAAATTAATGATCATCAGAGTCAGTCCCAGTAGTGATTCATTAAATCAGGCTGTAGACGTACACGGACCAGTAGGTTGTGCAAGCCTGATAACCCATGGGTCAACACAATGCATGACATGTGTCCTGACACACGGAGAGTGGGCAGTGTGTATTGGTGTGTTTATACCCCACCTGCACCCACAGTAAGGATGAGTGCTGTAGAGGAGGGGCAGGTGGGGGAACTATGGGTATGCAGTTATGGGCCTTGGTGTGCAAGTATTGGCTGGCGCAGTTGTATTAGGACTGCCACGGGGATGTAAGTAATATTCCGAAATGGGCATAGCTGACACCCATACCTTTCAACCCCTAAGAGCAAATCCACTGGCCAGGACATAAACCATTGGGAGAACATATAGGGACCATACCTCTGAACTGTCCCTGATTTCCAGGCACGTCCCTGATTTCGACTCAATTTCTAACTCTGTCCCACTTAATCCCTCCTAAAACTAGTGACATTTGGAGGAAAGTTAGTGAATTACACGTAATGAATAATGACAACAATTAAGAGTTAAAAACATCATTTACCTCAGAAAGTGAAATGTGTATGAATTCATATGCCTGAGTCTGTCAGTGTGTCAGAGTTAATAGCACTAATATTTAAATGTGTCCAATCTGATGTTGTTATGACGGTCCCTGATACAGCTGATATTTTTCACCTCAATCGTATGAGAGGTCTGATAGGCACAAAGCACATATTCCACTTGGACAACCTTAGAAAGATGATAGAATATCAGGTATGCAGTAGCATGACTTCATTGCTGAAGGATGTGGGTTACAAAACCCACTACTTGTTTGTATTGAAGTGTCAGTTTCCATGTATTAGCTGTGACATGTGCAGATTTTAAGAGGAACACACCAATAATATGAATCAAAACTCTAGACAGGCCGCTGATTCCTCGGTGACAGTCCCGGGCGGCATGGCTTTTACAGCTTCAATGGGCAGCCACTTTCCCGATACTACTGTAGGCATGTAATCTGATGTAATAGGCATCACAAGGTAATATTGTAGTCTCATTCCTACCCAGGGAATTGTGAGTGTCAGATGCAAACACCAAATGCAGGTGCATTTGCAAGTGTGGGAGCAAGCGGATGTAAGCCTGTTTGGTCACTCAGTATGCAAGTATTACACTGGTAAAAGCAATGTAGAGGCTAACTGAGTGTAAGAAACTGTAACCGGAGTGTTACAGCATTGCTTAGCTCCTTGCAAACTAAGCACACACACACCCGCTCTCAACTGCTTCTTCTTTAATGTGTCTTAATCACTCCGCATCCAACGGCCTTGTTCTGCCAGCAACAAAATAAATGGCCTCTGCAAAGCTCAAAATCAGGACTCCACTGCACACACAGCTTTTTGTTGCTTTACCACTAAGTTTATGGCAGATATACAGACATTGGATCTTATCACCAAACATATCATCCAGCACAGTCATTCAACAGTATAGGAAATGTATTCCATCATGTAGCATGTATGGCATGTGTGTCTATGTGCAGATATAGATACATACATATATATATATATATATATATATATATATATATATATATATATATATATATATATATATATATATGGATATATCAAGAATGTCCCCGTAATGTGACAAATAAAGCATTACAAAGTGAATGAAAAGGGAAACACCAGCAGTATGCCTGTAGCAATTATGTAGTGGTGTTGTCCTATGTAATATCAAGACTCCCTCAGACAGACATGTATCATTAATACACGCATAAGAAACATTTGTACATTGGCCCAAATACATCACTCTGTGCATTTTATTTACATTAACTTACAATAACAGTTCCTGTCCAATCATTATGTGAGAACAGTACTCTTGCAAGGTGCTGTGTGCGAGCATCATCATACATGAAAAAGGTATATGGGAGTAACCAAAGAGGGACCAGTAGTGTTGTGTGTGTACAATGCGTGTTGTCTGCATCACGTGTAATTGGAACCTTTAGGAGTCATGTTGCATACCATGATCGTGGTGCCCTGAGAGACAGGAGAGTAAGGATTGTAACTGGAGTATGTTGTGATGCATATTAAAAGGGTTACATGTGTCCAGTGAGGACATGTGTATGAAATGGACAGCTATGTATGGGGCAAATGTTGTTCTAGGAACCATTATTGGCCTTTTGTTTCCATACCCAAGGGATGAAGAGTGGGATTTGGGGAAGGAGAGTAGGTATGCTAGTGGGAGGATAGGTTGGGTATGACCGACAGACAAGAGACAGCACCACAGGGTCAGATATATGACAACACATGTGGGGGATAAGCACCTTGGACGGGGAGGGGTGTTTGGCAGTCACAAGCCCATGAGCCCCAGATGGAAAACAGTGAGATGGAGGTCCCCAGCCATGGGCAGCTACCACTGCGGCAATTCAAAACAGCTGCAAGGGTGGCAGTGCTGTGGAGCAGGCTGTCTAGGAGGGGCATGCTCACTCCCTGCTTAAATGTGACACTCTGCCCTCGAGCTGGCGTGATTCAGCGCCTTGAAACCCTTATTGAACCCCCTACACACCACGTCCAGGGACTTTCACGACAGCGGGCATGTTCCTGTCTGAACCTGCCTCCCAGGGGGACAAGACCCATCCTCAGTGGTGGTTCCAAATAGAATGTGGTGCAGAGCCAACAGAGGTGTGAGGTAGTTCAAGGCTGGGCCCCAGATGTGCTGGTGCCCAGTGCCGCATGCCAGCCAGCTGAAGTGGGACAGGAGGTTCCTGCCAGGACCTCCAAACCCATGTAGTTGCCACAGCTTATGGTGTTGCAGTTTAAAACACAGATATGGCTTAGTGATGATCAACAACATTCAAAAGGATTACTTATAACAGCATGCATAGAATACAAGGACCATCAACCCAACAAAACAAAGCCAAGTATACATTTGCAGAGGGAGCACAACACATGCATGGTATACTGCATGATATCTGTACAAAGTGAAGAAGACTTGTGACCGCAGCTATGAATAACAGTGACCCATTATTGGCATGTCACTGAGAACCCTCCCAAACAGTGTCTGGTCATACCACTGTATTTCATGTGACATACCTGTCCAATCAGGGAAGCGATGGCAGTAACTCATCACTATCACCGTGTACTCGACTGCCAATCCTCACACTATGCTCCTGCAGTTCACCAGATATGTGTTCAAGGGGAACATTAATTTATTGAAGTGTAACACATAGTATCAACCTCCACCCCCAGCTAGGCTGGTGAGACATACAGACACACAATAAAAGTAAACACACCACTGCTTCCCAGACCACCGGCAGGATACTACCAGTGGGAGAGACCTGCCAGGTCTAATCTTGAAACATAGACAACAATGTCCCTTGTGTGACACCCAAAAATTAATGATCATCAGAGTCAGTCCCAGTAATGATTCATTAAACCAGGCTGTAGACGTACATGGACCAGTAGGTTGTGCAAGCCTGATAACCCATGGGTCAACACAATGCACGACATGTGTCCTGACACGCGGAGAGTGGGCAGTGTGTAGTGGTGTGTTTATACCCCACCTGCACCCACAGTAAGGATGAGTGCTGTAGAGGAGGGGCAGGTGGGGGAACTATGGGTATGCAGTTATGGGCCTAGGTGTGCAAGTGTTGGGCTGGCGCAGTTGTATTAGGACTGCCCCAGGGATGTAAGTAATATTCCGAAATGGGCATAGCTGACACCCATACCTCTCAACCCCTAAGAGCAAATCCACTGGCCAGGACATAAACCATTGGGAGAACATATATGGACCATACCTCTGAACTGTCCCTGATTTCCAGGCACGTCCCTGATTTTGACTCAATTTCTAACTCTTTCCCACTTAATCCCTCCTAAAACTAGTGACCTTTGGAGGAAAGTTGGTGAATTACACGTAATAAATAATGACAACAATTAAGAGTTAAAAACATCATTTACCTCAGAAAATGTGTATGAATTCATATGCCTGAGTCTGTCAGTGTGTCAAGTTAATAGCACTAATATTTAAATGTGTCCCTGATGTTGTTATGACGTGTCCCTGATACAGCTGATATTTTTCACCAATCGTATGAGAGGTCTGATAGGCACAAAAAGCACATATTCCACTGACAACCTTAGAAAGATGATAGAATATCAGGTATGCAGTAGCATGACTCGGCTGAAGGATGTGGGTTACAAAACCCAATTACTTGTTTGTATTGAAGAGTGTCAGTTTCCATGTATTAGCCAGACAGGTGCAGATTGTAAGAGGAACACACCAATAATATGAATCAAACTCTGGACAGGCCGCAGATTCTGTACAGTCAAACGGCATGCTTTCGCCTAATGGGCAGCCTTTTCCGATACTGTAGGCATGTAATCTGATGTAATAGGCATCACAAGGTAATATTGTAGTCCTCACTTCCACCCAGGGGTGTGAGTGTCAGATGCAAACACCAAATGCAGTGCATTTGCAAGTGTGGGAGCAAGCGGATGTAAGCCTGTTTGGTCACCAGTATGCAAGTATTACACTGGTAAAGCAATGTAGAGGCTAACTGAGTGTAAGAAACTGTAACCGGAGGTTAGCATTGCTTAGCTCCATGCAAATCCACACACACCTGCTCACAACTGCTTTAATGTGTCTTAATCACTCCGTATCCAACGGCCTTGTTCTGCCCAGCAACAAAATAAATGGCCTCTGCAAAGCTCAAAATCAGGACCCTGCACACACAGCTTTTGTGCTTTACCACTAAGCGATGGCAGATATACAGACATTGGATCTTATCACAAACATATCATCCGGCGCAGTCATTCAACAGTATAGGAAATGTATTCCATCATGTACATGTATGTGTGTGTCTATGTGCAGATATAGATACATACATATATATATATATATATATATATAGATATATATATATATATATATATATATATATATATAGATATATCAAGAATGCCCCATGTGACAACAAAGCATTACAAAGGAATGAAAAGGGAAACACCAGCAATGCCTGTATTATGTAGTGGTATTGTCCTATGTAATGTCAAGACTCCCTCAGACAGAAATGTCATTAATACACGCAAACATTTGTACATTGGCCAAATACATCACTCTGTGCATTTTATTTACATTAACACAACAGTTCCTGTCCAATCATTATGTGAGAACAGTACTCTTGCAAGGTGCTGTGTGCGACATCATCATCATGAAAAAGGTAAATGGGGTAACCAAAGAGGGACCAGTAGTGTTGTGTGTACAATGCGGTTGTCTGCATCACGTGTACCTGGAACCTTTAGGAGTCATGTGCATACCATGATCGTGTGCCTGAGAGACAGGAGTAAGGACAACTGGAGTATGTTGTGATGCATATTAAAAGGGTTACATGTGTCCAGTGGACATGTGTATGAAATGGACAGCTATGTATGGGGCAAATGTTGTTCTAGGAACCAATTGGCCTTTTGTTTCCATAGGGTAAGAGTGGGATTTGGGGGAAGGAGAGTAGGTATGCTAGTGGAGGATAGGTTGGGTATGATGACAGACAAGACAGCATACAGGGTCGGTATATGACACATGTGGGGGATACACCTTGGACGGGGAGGGGTGTTTGGCAGTCACAAGCCCATGAGCCCCCAGATGGAAACAGTGAGATGGAGGTCCCCAGCCATGGGCAGCCACCACTGCACCAAAACAGCTGCAAAGGGTGGCAGTGCTGTGGGCTGTCTAGGAGGGGCATGCTCACCCTGTAAATGTGACACTCTGCCCTCGAGCTGGCGTATCCAGCCTTGAAACCCCTTATTGAACCCCCTACACACCACGTCCAGGACTTTACGACAGCGGGCATGTTCCTGTCTGAACCTGCTCCCAGGGGGACAAGACCCATCCTCAGTGGTGGTTCCAACAGAATGTGGTGCAGAGCCAACAGAGGTGGAGGTCCAAGGCTGGGCCCCAGATGTGCTGGTGCCCAGTGCCATGGCCAGCTGAAGTGGGACAGGAGGTTCTGCCAGGACCTCCAAACCCATACAGCTTATGGTGTTGCAGTTTAAACACAGATATGGCTTAGTAATAGTCAACAACATTCAGGATTACTTATAACAGCATGCATAGATATGACCATCAACCCAACAAAACAAATAGTATACATTTGCAGAGGGAGCACAACACATGCATATATACTGCATGATATCTGTACAAAGTGAAGAAGACTTGTGACCGCAGCTATGAACAGTGACCCATTATTGGCATGTCACTGAGAACCCCAAACAGTGTCTGTTGTACCACTGTTTCATGTGACATATGTCCAATCAGGGATGCGATGGCAGTAACTCATCACTATCACCATGTACTGACTGCAATCCTCACACTATGCTCCTGCAGTTCACAGATATGTGTTCAGTGAGTAACGCAGGAAACAAATGGTTCCACACACAAACCAGTCCACAGATGGCCCTACAGATGGGGGTCCCCTCACAAACAGATTACTGTCTTGTCAATTTTAAAACATGCAGAATAGCCATTACCACACACAACTTGTAAAACTGGCAGTAGTCTCAATGAATCATAGCACATCACCCTCCTGTATTTAGGTTATTTCCCACTGTGTATGTTGTTTGAGGAACATCCAAATATCATCTGTGATGCTGTTTACCAAACACCAGATCCAGGTACCACTCACAGCGACTGTCATGGGCAAACACCAACATGATGTTTCTAGATATTGTACTGTGTTTCCATCCGATTGGCTATGGGAACATCATCACAGCTGTTCCACATGCAATCAGCTAGAGGAGGACTGCAATAGGTGCAGAGGCCGTCACCTGATCATGACCATCACTTACAAAACACAAGCTGCTGCTGAGCAGGTGTACGACTCCACATCCACCAGAGAGTGTGTGGGAGGGACAGAAAGAGGCAACATACATCAGAGAAGGGCTTGGAGACTAAAACCAAAGCATCATCTATCACACACCTACCAGTACAGGGGTTCAAACCCCTGACTGACTAATCATTACTATTACAAGTGCATGCAGTTACTCCATGTGCCACAAAGCTGACATATTGGTGTGCTGTAAGTACGTATATGTGTGTGCTGGTGAGTGACATCTGCAACAGAGATATAGTAGACATACATTAGGTGTAGCACACATGGCTGTCCACATGAACAGATGTCATTGTCAACACAATCACACTCTCTAATGGACTCACATTGACGCACTTTGCCAGGCCCACAAATACACTTCCTAACTACTTAGTTTGCCACACTGCAGTAATGCACAGGTACTACATGCACCACAGGGGATATCCGGAGGTCCTATTGGCTAGGGCATGTGAACGTGTCTGACATCAGTCGGTATGCCAATGAGAGTTATACTGAATGTGACTGTAGTTGGGAACATCATACCCCACACACAGACACAAGGTGCCAGTACTGACATGCGTGTGTGCATTGCTTCATGGGTGTGTAGTGGTTGGCTATGCAAGATGGCTGTACAAGGCTGGGTGAGGGGTAATCCTTGGCATCACACCACCCGACAATGGTGTGCAGTGTGGTACAGGGGAGTAGTGTCTGCAATGTCCCACACAGATGGGTATTGTATGAACTGTCTTGACATCTTGGTTACCATTGTGTATAGCCATAGCTTTGCAATGCCTGCCAGATCTGTGTTTGATAGTACTTGACATGGACATTGCCTGGGATTTGCACGTTCCACAATAATGTACAGTGACATGTACAAGTGTACCTGGTTTGGCTGGTACATGTTGTATACACATACTGTTATCCTCAGATATGCCAGTACTGGCCTGGTGTGGCAGAACCTGCTTATAGGTAGCAGGTTGACCATGCACCTGCATTGATAGCATGATACAGGTATTCCCTGGTGTCAGTGGCATCGGTTCATACAGGGCACATGTATAAGGCATTGTATGGCCTCTGTGGATCACATTTGATGGCACCACATATGTTGCAGGCATCCAGTGGGGAACATAGTGAAGGCACATTGTCCGCAATTATGTGCCTATTGTACTGCTGTACAGGGTGCCATGCCCTCTGCAGCCCACTGCAATCACACCATGCCTACTATCTGTCATCAATGTGCAGGGTACTAGCAACATAGCGGGATATTCTAGGCAAGTGTGTTTGTGTATGACACATGGGTTCAGAATGTATTCCGGGTAATAGTAGGGTTGCATACTTTGTTCACCAGGCCTTTTGCCAGATGTAGGGGTATGGCTTGCCAACACAGTCCCTTGGCTGACTGACATCTGTACTCCTCGGGAGGTGGACATTATGACATATAATACGGACACCATATAGGAAAACTACAAAATTTGCTCCCCAACATGTCCAGTGGTTAGACACTCACAGCCACCTCCACACAGGCTCTGACTGTCAAACTCACACAAAACACACCTGCCATGTCTTGAAATAGAACCCCTATCTAACTAGTGTATCACACTACAGCATTACACAGTTACAACAAGTGCTGCAGAGATTACTGGGTTACAGTAGCCCCAGAGGTGTATTACTAGGTGGGTGACAACAGCAGGATTGCCAAAGGTGGTTATGTGAATTGTAAAGAGTGTGCATACTCTAAAAAGCATTGTTCCTTTCTCAAGCAGACAGACACACACACACACACACACACACACAGTTGACCTGTCTTGGATTAGAACACCTACCAAACTAGTTTAGCACACTACAGCATTACACAGTTACAGCACGCGCCATGGAGATTACTAGGTTATAGCAGTCCCAGAGGTGTATTTGTAGGTGGGTGACATCAGCAGGATTGCCAAAGAAGGGCATTTTAAGTGTACTGCGAGTTGTACATGTCTGTTACCTGTGTGTACCCACTGCTTACTGTCACGAAAACACATTTACACCTGCTTACAACTGTCTTATGCAGTCCTAATTGACAGTATCAACATGGCTTGCAGGTCTTGAACCCTGGACCATGCACACTGAGGTCACTGGACGTACCACTAAGCCATCTGGGTTGTATACATGTTGCATGGAGTCTATAATGCACATCTTACTACAGGTATTCCACAGTACTGAAAACAAATGGGACAGTCACTTTGTGTACATATGTACAGTACCCTTGAATGTACTGTACTCTGTGAAACAACAAAGACAAGTCTACATCTGTACAACTGTCATAACTATATATATATATATATATATATATATATATATATATATATATATATATATATATATATATATATATACACCTACAGGTTGTGTATACACACGCACACACACACACACACACACACACACACACACACACACACACACACACATATATATATATATATATATGCATATACAAAGACAGAGCTATAGCCATATATATATATATATATATATATATATATATATATATATACACACACACACACACACACACACACACACACACACACACACACACACACACACACACACATGTCTGAACACCCTTTGTGACACAGAAGAGTTCCAAAGGAACTGACGTGTACACAAAACAGTGGCATCTCTTGTGTTATAACATTTAAATCTTAAGCAATTCACCAGAGAAGGGATGGTTGTTGTGTATGTGGAGTTTGGGGTGGGGAATGATGGCTAATGTAATCTACCTCGGGGATTGTGGAGTTAGGGTAGGGGAATGATGGATATGGACTTACACCCCAGTGACCACTTCTGTGTCACTGCTCGACAGTGGCACAGGAAAATAACATACCCAACTGTAGTCGTGCTTGACTGTGTATTCTTTACCATTCCTAACTATGTAATACTTTGTAGACACCGGTCACCACAGATGGCTACCATGGTGTGCTAATGTGTATGCCTGGCTACAGGGTAGTCACACACACAAACATGCACACACTTGTCAGTATTGTGCATACAAGTCTTGCCTATGTAAAGGTAACTAGTACAGTGGTATGCAGTTGGAGTATGTGCCACAGAACACACACAATTACACTTACTCTGATTCCACTTCTGAGCTGGGTGACAACACTGGACTGATTACTTGCAGTGGGGAGGGGGAAGAGAGAGGTTTAGCAGTTGACAAGGATAAAGGCCAGTGCAAAAGGAGATATCTCTTTGGAATGCAGCAAAACCCACTCTCAAGACAGGATGCAGACACAAATACACACACACTCAGGCATTTGTTGACACACACACACGCACACAGTTGCCAGTGGTGGGATCAGAACTCCTACCTATCTACAGATCACTATTACAGTATTACACAGTTACGAGATGCACCACAGAGATTACACATTCCAAGGTAGTCAGACTGCCCTTCTAAGATTGAGGACAACAACAGGGAGACTGACAGTCATGAAGTACATAGCTGTAAACCTGTGTGCTTAAAGTAGGTGTCCATTACAACCTGTATGCACAAACAAGACACATCATCTGCAGGTAGGCCCAAGAGGTATAGTTGTAGCACAGCAGGAACCCGAACTGGAGTATGGCCATCTGTGGAATGGACAACTACTATCACTATACATGGTTACAGTGGGCATGCTCATACACTTAGTAGTACAGGGCCATTTGAGATGAACTATGACTACAACTACACAAGGTTATACTGGGCATGCTCATACACTTAGTAACAAAGGGCTTGTTGGATGCACTGACTCAAATTACACAAGGTGGCAGTGGGTACGGTCATACACTTAGTAGCACAGGGCTGTTTGGGATGCACTCCGATTCTAACCACAGAAAGTAACAGTGTGCATGCTCATACACTTACATGTACAGAACACATTGTAATGGACTCATATTGTAAACACACAGGTTTACAGCTATGTAATCTTACCTGTCAGTATATATGCACATCATACTGCTTTACTACCTGATACCTGTATGTGGCCCGTAAATGATATATCTGTGTCTGAGCAGTTTGATACACATGCATACATGTACATGAAGTGCAGACATATATATATATATATATATATATATATATATATATATATATATATATATATATGTTAAGTATACACATTCATGCATGTGTGGATGTGACAGACAATAGGTTACCTGGGTCACACAGGTGGATGCTACCTACAGCATGTGCCACTCACCTTGCTGCCCTGAAAGCATACATTGATAGCAGGTTGTGGACAGTGGCATTATACGTGGAACAGTGGCATGTGCAAGCATAATGTGTGAGCCACATTGTGTAATGGTACTGAGGTGCAGGTGTCAAGATGACCTCTCCCGGTTGTGTTAGTAGTTTTCATTATTAGCAGGACTGCTACCCTAAGTATATCTCACATTTCTCATATACACAATTTCTGCTGCTGTCTGTCACCTTACAGGAGGCATTTGCTACCAAGCACATTACTGCCACTCACAGTGATGTCATGGTACGAGTGGCAACTGCTAGACCAAAACAATAAGCCAATGTCCTGCTGTTATTATGAGGTTGTCCAGTGTCTGTCATTCTGAGCTGTCATGACTGAATGACAAGCCTTCAACACAGAGCACATGCATCCATATTTCATGTGTGTGTGGATAATACCTAGGTCACATTTATCCATATAGCTGTATTCCAAAGCAAATGTCCTACACCCAGAAGTAACACCCTGACACCTACAAGACAATTGCATTGGATGCTTATGCTAACCAGTGCTAGATGTGCGGCTTTAGTAATCCATTTGCTCAATGTAGAACCTACTTTGGGGAATACTGGCATCTGTGCAGTGAGGAACACTTAGCTGAAGACTCTGTAGTGCACAATTACACTACCAACATATAACTCAGATCCAGACATGTGGGCCATAACAGTGGTATGGACCATTCCAGGAGGTGGTGTACACATATTCATAAAGGCTACTCACATATAAAGACCAACACTCCAACATAACGCATCAAAGATGAGTCAGGTACAGGTGACAGTGGCAAATGCCGCGTTCTAGGTTGTATCCTCATATACATCCACCACCTTGTCCCCAGACTACCAACACACATCCATATGTGGTATGACATAGTATGTAGACCACCAGATAACCCTCAATTGGTGGTGTACCTAGGCCTACATCAACTTTGCAAAGTACTCATGTACAAACACAGCTGCATAATGTGTTACACAATGCAATAATACCACTGTTTGTAACCAGCTCAGTTGTACACATACCAGGGTCCCTCAGATGTTGTCAGCATTAACATGGTCTACTGTTGCTGTACACAAGTAAACAACACCCACATGGTTGGATATGACCTAACTGTACCTGCCCTGGATATGTACATCTCACTCTCATACAACATAAATGACATCACCATAGCTTTCATTATCCTTTCTACATACAGGTGGCTACAGTCATTACACACATGCACATGGCAGATAGCATGCTAACAGTACATAAGGTTTGATATCTATGTTAACAGAGGTAATATTCCCTCTCTACTGGTCACCCATGTCACCTATCATATCATACAACACCCCATGTGGCATGTATGTCATTAGACATGTCCAGCTAATGCAATGCCTACAAACATACTCAAATAACAGGATCAAAGGACCTACACAAGGCCTGTATTGACAGACTCAGGGAAATTCAGCTCTGCTCTGTATGTTCTTGAGTAGTCACAGGTGATATGTTCAAGACATGTACAGCCATGTGTGGCCATAGCAGCTACATATACCCCATGTCAACAATTGCAAGCCATGCATGCTGTGTGCTGTTTGGACATTAGCCTTAGTACCACAATAGCAAGTACATGCTGGGGTGAGATGTTTATAAGCCACAGACCTTGCACATGCTTGAATGAGTGTACTGCCTAGCTCTAACAGAGCACATTGCTGGCACTCTTCCAGTAAACATGAGGTGTGTGTAGCAAATATGATGTGCTCACTGTTGACCATTACAGTGCCCTGGCTTCACCATGGCACTGTCAAATAAAAGTTTGTAGGAGCATGACATGGAATAATGCTGTGTGTGTGTCTCACTGAGATGTGCTGTTGTCATATATGTACACTTGGCTACTCGGTGAAGGTGGTGGTGTCCTACCAGTACATGAATATAACATCCATTATGGTGTAATGCTCGGCTATGTTTCACACATGGCGTGGGGAAGGTGTTTAATGTATCCTCTTGACCTGCTAGTGCACTTACTGATGTAGACTGCATATGTGTACATGTATTGATGTTTGGGTAGATTCCATGTGTGTGCAGTGTCTGATACCTGAAGGTGACTGTTGTCTTAGTACATCATGCTGTTGCAATACAGCCTCAATATTGCCAACTGTATATGGTGATATGCTCTAAGTACAGTAAGCCGTACATGAGGTATGGACAGATGTTTGGACATGACTACTAAGTGGTAGGGCTTTTCTGAAGATGAATGATTACTGAGGGCAGCTCACTGGTGTGTTACAACCAGTCCTACAATAACCTGTGTAACTACTAAGGTCAAGTTTTGTTAATTGAAGTGGAAAACAGACAATGTAGAATGCTGTAAGAGTGACACTAAAGGCAAACCTCATGACACCTGTAACAGTAATACCTCCCCTGTGCATATATTGTGCATATATCAGCACAATTGGCAAAGGAAAGAGTCAGTAAGCTTTGTACCTGATGCGATAGTGCTGTACTTCTGTAATACCTGTCATGAGATAGGCAGGTGTTTGATTCACAGTACTGCCACATGTGGGTGTGTGTGTGTCCATATATGTCACGTATGGTTGGGAATACATCCCACATATTATCACTCTCCTGAACACTGTTGTTGACACCAGTACAGAGTGAAGTGTAGAAAGAAAGGCATAGGCAGGTGGTTGAACCTCACATATGTAAAGTGTCTGTATGTGTGTGACATAGGTGTATATCTTTGTGAATGCCACAGTGTGTGTGTGTGTGTGTGTGTGTGTGTGTGTGTGTGTGTGTGTGTGTGTGTGTGTGTGTGTGTGTGTGTATATGGCTATCTGGTCCCTGGAGTGAGGCTGTATTTTACCATAGTGAAATGTTACTACCCCCTCCTCCCATCCACTCAATGCAATCTAGCATCCCTGCTGATATCATCAATCATAGACAGGCATTCTAACCGCCTGTTAACATGTACTCTGTCGGGTGTGACCTGTTGTTACATAGCGTACTGATGGACCCCCCACCCCACATACACCCACTGCACTGTAGTATCCCTGTCGATGTCCTCAATCTTAGGCAATTCCGACAACCTGTACATGTGTAATCTCTGTGGCACGTCTTGTAATTGCGTAGTATTATAATGATGATATGCACATAGGCAGGGGTTCTCATCTGAACACTGGCAACTGTGTGTGTGTGTCAGAGTGTGTGTTACTGTGTCTGTGAATCCCTGAATGTGTGGGTGTGTCTGTGTATACATGCTGTCATGGCAGTGAGTATTACTGCTTCCCAATGAGAAACCATTATTTCCACTGGCCTTTATCCTTGTCATCCAGCATACCACTCTTTTACCTCCTCCCTACTCCAGGTAACTGTACCTGTGATGTCACCCACTATGGATGTGACGGTTCTGAATACAGTAGCTTACTACACAGCTATCATGCTCTTGGATAATTAGAACAGTAAACATAATTGAAACATGGGAGAATATAACTGTGATGTGGAAGCTACAAAGTGCATGCAAGTATTGCCATACTGATATGTGGGTAGTCAACATGTACATATGGGACACTAACCGCAAACACCGACATCCCACGGCACATGCAACTAAACCTGAAAGAGGAAGGCAGAATGTCAAGATCAACATGCTGTTAGTGTTGTTACACATGATACATACTGTCAAATGTACAAAATGCATTCTAAAACTGTAATACATGGTATGTCTGCTGCCTGTCAACACTACTTAACAATATTAATCTACAATTGTCTACCTAGTATGTTCACCCTGTGCATCAGACCATATGAGCATGTCCCTGCACTGATGGTGTGGATGACAGGGATGCGGCACAGGCATCATCATATGCACAGGGTGATAATGTTTGCCAGAGGCCTTGGCTGCACCATTGGATGACATCATGTGTTTGTGTTAGGGCCTGTGATATCATTGGGAGTGTGTGGATGTTATGTGTGTGTGTGTTGAGGTGCCCGACATTTGTTTCCACTGTGTGTGTATGCATGCACACAGGTCTGGCATGTGGCTGGCCTACACAGGGGTATTATTGGCAGCTGCAGACTGTACAAGGCAAGTTTCACAGTTCACAGTGTCCGGCCACGGCCATGTGACCTTCGCCTGCCAGGGGTTGCACGGGCACTACCAGGCAGAGGTCCAGAATGGGTACTGTCTGATGACACATGTCCACTGGAATTGTGTCCCTGTTGGGACTGTCCAGGACCATGTGTACATGGCCTGCTGTGTCCTGGTGTGGACTGCACAGCACCAGCTGCACTGCTGCTGCTACCGCCACTATGGGAGTGGGCATGTGCAGTAGCATGTTCACGTAGACTTTCAACAGGTGATGTAGCTGACCTATGTCCATGTGCCTGACGCCTCACTCCCACCAGATGTTCCAGCACAGACATTCCACGCTTGAGGATTGACATGCCACGGTCAAGGACTCCCACCATGTCACCCAATTGTCTATCCAAAACATCTGCAAGATGATGGTGAGCATTTGCAAGTGCCTGGATGTTGTCAGTTAATGAATGGACAGCAGCCCTCTGAAGCCTCAGACCTTTTCTGTTGTGCCATTCAGCACATGCCTGTGCTTCCATTACAGCCCGAAACATGCATCTGGTGACTCCAGCTGATGTGCTTTGTCTCACAGGGGCATGTTGGCCAGTGGTCCTTCTACGAGCAATGCTGGGCACATGCCTTTGTGGGCCATCACCAGTCAGTTGACTGGGATCATGGTGTGCAGGCCCACCTTCCATAGTCTCCACACTTCCCTGTTCCATACTACCACCTGCCAACTGTCCTTCCTCTATGGCCAGTGGTGATGGAGTATGTGTAGGCAGGGGAACTGTGTGCGAGGATGAGGGGGTGACAGATGGAATGACAACCAATGGCACAGATTCAGCCCTTGACAACCCTGCCTGTGCCTCAATCATACTATCATCATCACTGCCAGAGTCTGTGGGGACACTAACATCAAGTAGACCACAGGAGGGAAATGCACCTACATGAACACCTGTGAGGGGAAGACAAGAACTGTACATTACAAGTTATACCAGGCACACACACACAGACAGACAGACACACAGACACACACACACACACACACACACACACACACACACACACACAGACACACAGACACACAAACACACACACACACACACACACACACACACACACACACACACACACACACACACACACACACACACACACACACAGACACACACACAGACAGACAGACACAGACAGACGCAGACAGACACAGACACAGATAGACACAGACAGACACAGATGCAGACACAGACAGACACAGACAGACACAGACACACACACACACACACACAGACACACAGACACACACACTACATGCAAGTGATATGGCAGATGGCATTCAGCTTAGACAATTTTAGTTTCAGCTTAGACAATTATAGTGGTAGTTATCATACATAACTGTATTGCACCATTTGTGTTAGTAGCCTATGCCCCATACCTGCAACAAAATTCATGCACTTTGCACCATTGCACCACACTGCCATAGTGTGTGCAACATACACCACATGTTAGCAGACCATCGCTGACCTTTGTACATCTGCCACTGATGCTTTGTATTGGCCACCACCCCTATGTGTGAGGACATGAGCAGTAGGGTATGTCGACTGCATACTATGTTTTCTTGAGCCCTAGCTTGCATATCTCCCCCAAAGCAGTGCATGTCTGTTCATCATTATTCAGCCTACCCCTGAACAGAGTCTAGACATTGTGCATGCGGCTGTACACACATGTTTGACATGGCTGTCTCTACTTTGCAATGGTGCCACAGACCAACACAGGTTTAAAGTACACCGGCCTGCTGTGTGGCATATGACCTTGCCAATCACATGTAGTATGACATGTATTCTGCTGACATGTTGAATAACATGCATACATGTGTAACACAATGGTGTACTTTCCAATCTACAGTACAGTAATGGCATCCCAATGCAGGGATGTGTTATACTAACATGGGCCTTCAGCTGATGCAAAGTTGTCTGTCCACCCTAAAATATGCAGGGACATACTGCACATTGAGTTGATGTGTATAGCCATTGCAGGGCATCATGTAGCTTCATAATTGCTATACAGTGTGAGCTACTGACACAGTTCATAACCATGACTATGTTCACATACAATACATATCTAATGTGGAATGTGACCCACATCACTGAGGTGTATACACACTAAACCCTAATGTGGAATGTGTGACACAGATCACAGAAGGATATACGGATGACACCCCTTCTCATCTGCAACCATATTACTGATGCCTGGCAACTATGCCCACACATGGCTAACTTAGCAGTACTCTATGTCCCACATGACATCTGTGTACCTCACACACATGAGGAGCAGGCATGACAGTGATGTCTGACACCAGTAAGGTGAATGTACTGTATCTGTGGCCTGATGTGGTTCTATGTGTATGTTGTGCAACACATGTATGTATTTGGATACTGTATGGGTGAATGCTTTCTTGTCGTGACACACTCAAGATGTTCAAGACATGTTATGTGGTGGTTTCATGTTATGCCTACACAAGCTGTGCACAGGCCTGTATGATGTTTAGTGTTTCACATCTGCAATATCACCATTACACAAAGGCCATATTTGTACTGAGTCGAGCCAATGTGCAACAGGGTGTACACACATGTACATCACTTCTACTGTGTGTGTTGCTTCATGTCTCTGGCCATCCTCCATGGCCATGTGTACACATGTTCTGTCCAATGGTTGTGATGGCCATCTTATTTCACATGTCAGTGTTATCCCATATGACATACACCCATCAATGTCATATGCTCCATTGAAGACATGGTTATGCAGACAAAGGGTGGTATTTATGGGATGTGAGACATGTTTTGCAGGATAGTTGAGCAGTGTTACAGTCAGCCCACTACATGCCATGGTCATGTCAAATAGCAAATGACATTGTGTGACATTCATAGCAAGGGTATAATCCACAAGGGTGTATCCTGTGGGCTGGTCATACTCCAGCTCCAACACATTTAGAGTGTGTGCACAAATATGCTCTCTGTACAGTACTGTTTGTATTCCCAACATGTGTAATGCTGATATGTAGTACCTGTCCCTACAGTGAAACACACCTCCACCATTGTATTCACTGTTGTCCACACATCTGGAAATGACAGTTTGGAAGGTTTAATGTAGGTGTTTCATATAGTCCTCAATTGTTTCACATGGGTAAACACTGTGATGCATTGCAGGTCTGACCAGTGTCCATTAACAGGACTACCATACATTATGTGTACGTGTGTTATGGCAGATAGCATGCAATTAATATGTTCTGTGCATTATCCCGCCTGGTAAATAATAACAATCTCACCTGACACAGGCTGCTGCTGCTGCAAAATGCCAGAGGTACCTAAACAGGAGTGTCACAGCAGTAAGATCATTATCCACACCTGTGTGATATCTACTGGGTGCAATGTCCATGTTAGCACATAAGCCAGTACAATACACTAAACTATGGAGTATGAACATCTGTGCGTACATAGAGTAGCAGACTATAGTATGTGGCATGTGTGCATACATGCCTTGCATATGATGTTACATTACATATTGTACAGTGACACATGTAACTATGTGAAATATAGTTGTGTTATATGTGCAGTAGTGACTTACCAGGCAACTCCAGGATCGGTGTTTGAGAGACACCCACTTCCACAATACCAGCTAAAGCTTGTGGATGGAGGTCTGCAGGTGTACCCAGGTTGACCAGTAGCTCCTCAGTACATGTGAGTGAGGGCTGGGTGAGTGGACTTCCACCTATTGCACCTTGTTCCCTGGCGATTGTATTAGCATGCCGTTTTGCCCATCTTGTGAGGTCAATGCAGTGTCGGCGCACTTGCTGATAGGTGCGATTGTGACCGCCAACATCATTTACCCTCCTGCAGAGTTCCTCCCACAGGACATACTGCTGCTGTGCATCCTGTGGCACATGGCTGAAGAGTGTTGTCTGGTTGACGAGGAGGTATGGGACTAGGACCTCATCCTTCAAGCGGCTGTACACCGGCAATCTGCTACGTGGCATACCTGGAAGACATAATGATGGAGACAGATTACAGTAACTCACAGAGAAGTACAGAAGTACAGCTGAACATACATGTGTATCACATTTATTAAGATTACATATAACTCTTTGCAAATCTACATGATGCTAACACCACTGACATGTACAAGTCATACACATTTGACACTTACTGGTGATGTGATGTTATCACCATATATGTGTGTGTCATGTGATGACATTACTCATACAACATGTGGATGTTGTCTTGACATGGGCATGTCTGTTTGCCTGTACTGGTGTCTTTACCTATCAGCACATGCCTGGATGTGTTCATATTAATGCAGCCAACCTTAATGCTGTGTATATGTCACATATATAGTCATACATAGCCATTAGGGACATGACCTGTGACCCTGCAGACTTGCAAGCATGTATGTGTTTTTCCATATACATCTACATGGCACTGCACAGCTGTGTAGCATCCTGCCAAGTATTGCCTGTGTTGCACATGTGTAACACATGGGATAATAGCTTGCCTGATGGTATTTGCAGGGTTGGATATCAACTATAGCATGTATGGTCATAGTGGTCTAGTGGGCTTTATGCCCTGGGCCATTTATGAGCCTAGGCAGACAGATTACCTAGCTGTAGGCAACAGACAGGTAAGTTTCAGTGGCCAGTTCAAGCAGTGCCACAGAACTGATCTGCAGGGTTACTGATATATTTGGCATACGGTCATCACACCATGTCACAGAGAGGGGCAATGTGTGCTTCGCTGGACAGAGATGCATAGTATGGTAAGAGTATGTTAAGTGTATGGGACAGAGATCTGTCAGGCATGTTGTGATCCTTGTACTAGAAAGGTGGATGTTAATGAAGTATGTGTTTATTTGGGATCAGGATGTGTTAAGTGTAGCATGTCCAACACCTCTGAGTTGGGCATGGCTTTATTCAGGGTAGGCTGCATGCTACATAGTGCAGCTAGGGATTGGGAAGGGCAGTCTAGGCCATCTACACATGGGCCCTTAAAGGAAATATGCGATCTATTATGGGTCACATGGGTGTTGAGTATGGCTGAGCAATTATCTCTATATTCCTGGATGGCACCCCGTCATGATTAGGGGTGCCACATACAACTACCTGTCTGGTGTGGTGAAGGAACTATCAAAGGAAAGAGTACTGTCCAGCTGCATCCCATACACACAGTTGCCGTTATGTTGACCGCTGCCTAGGTGGTAGTTCATGGGTACAGGGTTTGTAATATAGGGGATGACAATGCAATACTTAGCTGTCATATTGTGGCCATACATCACACACCACACATCTGACACACTAAGGCCCTTCTGTATGTTGAACGCAGCACACATTGAGTCGACTATTGCTCCTAGTTCATAGTCATTTGCAAACATCAATAGGCTGATGACTTTTGTGTTAGTCTATGTGGTATAGATAACAAAGAGGGGGAGTACCAGGAATAAAATCTGTATTACTGTTGCTGGACAGGTTTGATGTACGTGTATTAGTCAGACACCTTCTGTAGTGTTGGTTCTGCCAGCAGTCCAGTTGCCAACCACTCCTGTGACATATGAATATACACCTAGTTTACTGAGTCTAGCTGGAACACAGTATGGCTGATAGTGTCCTACGACCTGGCAAGGTCATGATATGCAGTGTGAATCAACCCTACTGTCATCTATATCTTTACCGAGTACATCAAATACGTTGGTCATGGTTCATGGCCTTACAGACCAGACTCAGCAGAGTAGTTGTGCACTATTTCCCATTATCAATGGTGTCTCCCCCTTTGTGGGGTGTGATAACTGTTGCTGTGCACCATTCGGTGTGTACACAGCCTGACATGGAGCTATGATTGAACATGATGTGTATGTGGATAGCTGAATGTTCTTACATTTGTGTAGGATACACCCTGGGATGTTGACAGGTCCCATGAAAGCTGTATGTATGGCTTTAGAGAGTGCAGCTTGTACCTGCATAGTCGTTATTACAGTGGCCCTGTAGTGTACATGGATATATTACTAAGTGTACTTGTTGGATGGGGAGGTGGGAGTGGGTTTAGGTTTTCCAAGACCCTATCTGGATGAATGGGTGCTATTTCTGTAGGTGCAGTACTTCCCATGCCATAGTGCTGTGCAGCACGGCAGGTCTTGTCATTGCCATTACGATTAATGACACAACTATAGAATGCTCTGTGCTTGGCCTCATAATATGTGGCTGATTAGTTTCACAGTAGCTTTGTGTGGTTTTATATGGTGTATCTGCATCTTACTGAGGCTGACCAGGGATCACCTACACTCATGTGTGTTCACTCTTGCAACAATTACTACCTTCTGTGGTACAGTTTAAAGCATGGTACCACCAGTTTTCCTTCTTGTTTGTGTTGGGTTGAATCCTGGTTCTGTTTCAATGGCACAATCACTGCACATATGTGACTGCTTAAGGTTCATTTGTGTAGGATTCAGCATTTGCACATGCAATGTCCATCTGTATGGGTGCCATGACAGTCACCACTCTGCTCTTAGGAAACATAACATTGGCATTGGAGACTAACTATGTGTAACAAACTGTTAGCCCTGATTGTGTGATTACTGTGATCCAGGTCAGTGGGGTTGATGGAATCCAGCATGCATTGAGCGCAGGTGTTGGTACATGAGGCATCTTCCCAGTTCATAATGGAATAGTGGAGAGTAGCCATTATTATGGTTCTGTCTCAGACCTAATCTTCCCCATTACAGCAAATTATGACAGTTGGGAAATCCGCGGCCTGGTGGGTGATCTGTCTCAACGTGCAAGTTGAATTCCACTTTGGCGCAAAGGTAGTTGCTTAGTATAATGCATCTCAAGTTATACAAGTGCAACTTGCACTGGGGTGTACTGGTGGGTGATCTCTCGCAAGGTGCAATTTGAATTCCACTTTGGCACAAAGGTAGCTGCTCAGCATAATGCATCTGAAGTTATGCAAGTGCAACTAGCGTGAGGGTGTACATATCCTTCAAGAATATGGACACACCTGTGGCCCATGTGTTCCAATAAAGGATAATGGGCAAGAGGTGATGTATGTGTTATAACATGGTCATGCAGGGGTGCTCTCTGGAGCATTAAAACATGCCTCAGCCACTGCACAGATATGTTCTCTATGTTAGGGATTGACACATGTGTGTCCGTATAGTGTTTCTGACATGTATCATTGTGTAGCGAGACCCGCAGTTTATTTCTTGGCTGTCCCTGTAACAACAGTGGATCTTCACTTGAACTGTGCATGATGAAGGCACTATAGGGGAAGCATGAGCCCTAGGCAGTATCCAGATTCCCAGGGGTGACAGCTGCAGGCCCTGTCTGGCAAAGCATCATGGTCTGTCAACCATGTTATCCCAGGCAGACAGATACTGGATACCCTTTGACTTGCACCACTACACTAGACAATTGTGGAATACAATCCTTTTGTCCCTGTACTGCAGTATCATTCTGGCCAATGGCAGCATGCTATCCAGGCCTTGGGGCATACCTGCATGGGCTACAAGACCTGACAGTTCCTACATGTGTTTCCATGCAGTCCAGGCTACTGCATCTCAGGTCCTGCACAACAACATGGAATATGCCAGAGCCATGTGTATAATTCAAAAGGTGGTCTGAGTGTATGGGTATGTGGCTAATCATGGCAGACAGGCAGCTGGCAGTATGTATGCCCTTGTATAGGTTGGTGTGTAACATAGTGCTAGAGTTTGCATTCACAAATGAGTACTGTTGGGCATGTTTCCAGCCACGTGTTCTGAGGTGTTGCACAATTATGCAAACTATGTCATACAGGTTGTATATTTCGGTGTCTGCCTCTTCCTTCTTGGGGGTCACTTGTTTGGCCAGATACTTAAAAGCATCTGTGAATGTGTGTGATTTCTGGTAGTGTGTGTGGGTGTCCTTACTGTGTTCTGGTAAGGGTATGTGTTGGTTCTGTAGATGAGCTGCATGTGTTAGCCTACATCTCATGACTGTCCATTCCAGTCATGGCTGTAGACTGGGCTGCCTTCCAGCTTATCCGTGTAGCTGCATCCCAAACAATGTGTGGGGCATGGTGTTAGGTGGGTTTGGCATTGTACATGGCATAGAGATTACATTCCCCCAGGATTGCCACATACACAAAGCTGACATTAGTAAACACCAGTAGCTGACTAGTGGACATGCCACATGCCTGTATGAGCATTCAGTACTACAAGTACCAAGTACTGTATTTAGTTTATGTATTGCTTGTGAAGATGTTTTAGACAGTGATGCTCACATGTAAATATTTGTGTTATGGACGTGACAACACTGGCTATTACGGAAATATTGTAGCTACCTTTAGCAGCAATCCTCCTCTGAGGAGCACATCACATCCTGTTAGTTGATTACAGATGATGCAAGTGTCTACAGGTCTGTTTCCTTCTCTGAGTATATACTCACATATCCACCAAGACCATGAGCTCTGTTTGACACAGACACGCACTCTCCAAACAGAGTCATGTATCAATAGACTCTGATGCCACTATCAACATGATCAGGATATAATCAGTCAGCTGTCTCCTACATCTTACACTCCTACTGCAGATGATACACTGGAGTTAAAGATGATATGCAACTTGTTTCATTACCAGTGCTGTGCACTACCTTATATACAGTATGTGCAAGCAGCTGTTAGGTTGGCAATGAGAGTTTAGGCTACACAAACCTGGTAGTTCAACCAGTGTGTCTCTACTCTCAATATCCACTCTACGTAGGTGTGCACATAGCCATTTGGCCCAGCCCTGTAACAAGGGTCACTACACATTTGCATAACATGTACATATGCACAGCTGTTATTGCTTGCAAATGATACTAGAGAGGTCCAGCATTGTAACAAGGGTTACTACACATTTGCATAACATGTACACATGCACAGATGTTATTGCTTGCAAATGATACTAGAGAGGACCAGCTATGTAACAAGGGTCACTACACATTTGCATAACATGTACACATGCACAGCTGTTATTGCTTGCAAATGATACTAGAGAGGTCCAGCCCTGTAACAAGGGTCACTACACATTTGCATGACATGTACACATGCACAGCTCTTATTGCTTGCAAATGATACTAGAGAGGACCAGCCCTGTAACAAGGGTCACTACACATTTGCATGACATGTACACATGCACAACTCGTATTGCTTGCAAACGATACTAGAGAGGTCCATCACTGTAACAAGGGTCACTACACATTTGCATAACATGTACACATGCACAGCTCTTATTGCTTGCAAATGATACTAGAGAGGTCCAGCCCTGTAACAAGGGTCACTACACATTTGCATGACATGTACACATGCACAGCTCTTATTGCTTGCAAATGATACTAGAGAGGACCAGCCCTGTAACAAGGGTCACTACACATTTGCATGACATGTACACATGCACAACTCGTATTGCTTACAAACGATACTAGAGAGGTCCATCACTGTAACAAGGGTCACTACACATTTGCATAACATGTACACATGCACAGCTCTTATTGCTTGCAAATGATACTAGAGAGGTCCAGCCCTGTAACAAGGGTCACTAAACATTTGCATAACATGTACACATGCACAGCTGTTATTTCTTGCAAACTATACTAGAGAGGACCAGCCCTGTAACAAGGGTCACTACACATCTGCATAACATGTACACATACACAGCTGTTATTGCTTGCAAATGATACTAGAGAGGTCAAGCCCTGTAACAAGGGTCACTGCACATTTGCATAACATGTACACATGCACAGCTCTTATTGCTTGCAAACAATACTAGGGAGGACCAGCCCTGTAACAAGGGTCACTACACATTTGTGTAACATGTACACATGCACAGTTCTTATTGCTTGCAAATTATACTAGAGAGGTCCAGCCCTGTAACAAGGGCCACTAAACATTTGCATAACATGTACACATGCACAGCTGTTATTGCTTGCAAACGATACTAGAGAGGACCAGCCCTGTAACAAGGGTCACTACACATTTGCGCCAAAATACCACGTAATGACCAAAACCAAAATACAGAAAGCAGGAACAGGAAACCAATAAGAAATACTCCAAATGCTCCAAAAAATAGCGTAATGAAACTTTTAATAACCGCTTTCGTCCAGAGACTTCTTCAGAATACACAAAAATAAAACCACAAGCATTAAATACCTCACCAAATAGGTAATTAAACAATTAATCAATCAATTAATTAAAAACCTGGTTGTTGACCAGTGCAGCAAGTCATTTAAAAAAAGAAGAAGTAAAAATCTCTTTGTCAATACTTAATTTAGTACCTTTTAAAAAACACTTAATATTAATAGCTTCATTCAAGCCAGGAAACCTGTCTGCTTTCAATTTGATTTGCCAGAGTGTCTCCCTTTGCTCAACGTAGTTCCTAAAATCACCACCCCTAAGGTCTGGTTTAACCACCTCAATAATTGTAAATAAAAATTTCTTAAAGTTTTTACAAGCAAGGGAGTGTTTAAACAGGGCACTATTTTCATCGTGAGTTTTAATATTATATACGTGCTCACGGATACGGGTTTTAAGGCACCTGGTGGTCATCCCAACATAGAATGCAGAACAGGTACTACATAGGCTAATGTAAACAACCCCCTTTGTACAACAATTAACGTGTCCAGGCACTTGAAAAGTCTGATCAATACTATCAATAACAATGACTGGTCCTTTAGCTATATATCTACACATGTTGCAATTGTTGCAAGCAAACATGCCATTGACTGAGGTCTTGTTAATCTCCTGTTTAGATTTGTTATTTTCAAGAGCTTTCTTAATGTTGTAAGTATTTCTAAACACAAAATTTGGTTTGTTTCCTAAAACCTTAAGAATGTTGTGGTTACCTTGTATAAGCCTCCAGTTCTTTTCTAATATTTGTCTGATGTGACCACCGTCAATACTCATTCTAACGAACAAACCATTTTATTAAAACTATTTGGTTCTCCAAGGTTGTTATAAGGAAAAACAATGTTGTTAGATTCAATGTAATCCAACAATGCTGGATAATGTGATGACCGCTTGTCTAAGATCTCCTTAACAAGGTCATTCAACAATTGCAAGGGGTACCCCCTTTGGTAAAACATGTACTTAATAAATTCAAATTCATCAAGAAGGTCTTTTTCATTTGATGTCATCCTACACGCTCTTATAAACTGCCCCTTAGGAATATTTCTGATAGTGTGTCTAGGATGCGCACTTGAAAAATGAACATAACTATTCGTGAAGGTCTCCTTCCGATATAGTTTGCTGTTAAATTTATTTTCTGTAAAATCCCACCAAAAGGAAATATCCAAAAAATTGATGAACAAGCCTGAACATCCTAACGTAAATTTTAAAAAACATCCTGACTTGTTAATTTCCATAAGGAATTGATCAACTGTGATTTTGTTTCCTTCGATGATAAAAATTAAATCATCAACAAACCTATAATATAATAAAATGTGAAATTTAACTTTTAATAAACTCAAAAAGGCTTCTTCCCACCAAGTCATGACGAGATTTGCATATGATGGTGCAGCTGGAGACCCCATGGCTACACCCCTTTTTTGTCTGTAAAATTTGTCCTTAAACAAAACATAATTGTTTTGTAACAAAATGTCAATAAACCTACAAATAGTAGAAATTTGACCTGTGTTGTGTTGCCTGTTGTTACATAATACAGTGTGTATAGCGTCAACCCCTTCTTCATGAGGGATGCATGTAAATAAAGACACAACATCTACTGTAAAGATGATATGTTTGTCTGGATCAAAAACATTGGTAGTAGCAAAATGGTTCAATTTATTAAGAAAATGCCAGGAATCTTTAAGAAAAGATTCTTGTTTTGATACTAAGGGACCTAGTGTAGCATCAATAACAAGTGAAATTCCTTCGGTTACGGAATGTGGTGAGGACACTATCGGCCGAAATGGTAGATCGATACAACTTTTGTGTGTTTTCGGAATACCGAAAAGAACACCAATTCTAGGGTTTTCAATGACACAAAATTCATATACGTCCAAATCAATTTCATTTGACATTAAGGCCTCATATAAAAATGAATGTATTAATCTTTGTTTCTTCCTAATGTCAAAGAGTGTGGTGACCTCATATTCGTCCTGGTTTTCCAACAGTTGTAACATTTTCAAATTATATGAATCCTGTGTCATAATGACAATGTTCCCACCTTTGTCACTTCTCATGAATCTAAGTGTTTTATTTTTCTGACATAACTCATTAAAAGCCTTTCTCTCATTATAGTTTAAATTGTGTTCCTGTCTGCCACTCTTAATTAAAGTCCCCTCCAGTTCCTGCAAACATGCTTCTTCAAAAACTTTTATTGTGTGAACTAATGGGGGATTGTAGCTTGAACGTTTTTTAAGTGCTTTACCAATTGCAGGAATGTCGTGTAGAATGTAACATAAATTCATTTTTCTTACAAATTTTTTAATTTCTATAACAGTCCTGCCAAAGTCAGCCTTGTTCGTAGGAACAAAGTTTAAACCTAAACGCAAAACATTTAATTCATCATGTACAAACACAGTGTCCGTTAAATTAATAATATCAAAGTTGTCAGGTTGCCGAGTTAAATCTCGTCCCCTGAGGAGTTGGAACTCAGAAATGTCCGACTCCTCGTGAACACTGTTTTCTTCTCTGTAGAACCTTTCTTCCCTAAAAAAGTGTTGTTGTTTGATGAGGCAGCTTGAACACAATTACCAATCCTGGAACCAGTGTCGTTATCATTGATTTTATTTTGTTCAATACCTGAAACATTACTGTCAGGATTGGTGGTGTTGCCTATTTGTTCGGTATCATCAACAATAGCAAAATTCTGACCAGCATCAATTCCAATGTCAAAGTTGGAAGCTTGAAAAAATGTTTTCCCTTTAAAATTTGAACCAACAGTATGTTCTTTGCTGTTAACAACGGAACTGTAGTTCCGTCTGTTAGAAGCATGAAATGGTAATACTTTGCCGTTGTACTCTTTGTTACCAGGCGCAAAGTGAACATACGCTGAATTAGTTTTATAAACGGAAATGTCCCGCTGCAGTTTAACGTGCTTTCTATTGGTGATCTCAATAGAGTGTCTTTCAACTTCTTCAAATACTGTTTTAAGGAAATCTAAATTGTTTTTATTAGCGCTTGCTATTTCGCTTTCTAACTGGTTGATCTCCTCCTTTAAACATGACATTTTTGCAGAATTGTTGTCAATAAGTAATTTCAAGAAAGACATACCTGCCTCGTTGAAAAATGAAACAAGGGTCCCAAACATAGCATCGCCAACCTGAACGCCATTGGGGCATTTAAAAAATCTTAGCCCTTTCAGCATGATTCTTAATTCGATACAGCGCTCGAAATAGCAGTTCTCCACTGTTAAAGAGCGAAACCTTTTTAACAGTTTTGTTAAAACCTCACGCTTTTTGTTCATTTCCTCTTCACGGTGAAGGTGTTGAGAAGAAAGCTTAGCAAAAGGATTACTCAGTGGCTTCAGTAAAGATTTTACACCGGAATCACTAGCCCGGTGTTGGTGTGAATTTCCGTCGTCATCCGTTGTCCTCAAATTGGTGGACCTACTATTTTGTTCCACCTCAATGATGGTATCAAGTTCCTTAAAGGAACCACACGGGCTGGAGGCATTCGCTGCTTGTACAGATGAAGTAGTAGCTTTAGCTACTAAAAACTTTAAAGATTTTTGAATGTCAACAAGTGTAGAAATAAGCAAATTGTTCACATCTCTGTTGGAGTCACTACCTGGAACAGGGTATGTGCTCATATTCAACAGTTGTTCGTCGATTTCCTCTTCCATAGGTGGTAGAACGTAACAAACCAGCCAAAATACCACGTAATGACCAAAACCAAAAAACAGAAAGCAGGAACAGGAAACCAATAAGAAATACTCCAAATGCTCCAAAAAATAGCGTAATGAAACTTTTAATAACCGCTTTCGTCCAGAGACTTCTTCAGAATACACAAAAATAAAACCACAAGCATTAAATACCTCACCAAATAGGTAATTAAACAATTAATCAATCAATTAATTGAAAACCTGGTTGTTGACCAGTACACTCCCTTGCTTGTAAAAACTTTAAGAAATTTTTATTTACAATTATTGAGGTGGTTAAACCAGGTGGTGATTTTAGGAACTACGTTGAGCAAAGGGAGACACTCTGGCAAATCAAATTGAAAGCAGACAGGTTTCCTGGCTTGAATGAAGCTATTAATATTAAGTGTTTTTTAAAAGGTACTAAATTAAGTATTGACAAAGAGATTTTTACTTCTTCTTTTTTTAAATGACTTGCTGCACTGGTCAAAGTTTCATTACGCTATTTTTTGGAGCATTTGGAGTATTTCTTATTGGTTTCCTGTTCCTGCTTTCTGTTTTTTGGTTTTGGTCACTACACATTTGCATAACATGTACACATGCACAACTGTTATTGCTTGCAAACAATACTAGAGAGGTGGATATTACATTTGTTATGTGCATGGATAGTTACCTGGTTGTTCCAGTTATCTTTGATATCATGCTGCTAAACTGTCAGATGAAAACAAATGATATGGATCCTGTTAGTGAGTATTGTAATTGCCAATAGATATAACTACTGTTTGCATAATATAACAGAACTGTTATGTAGAATAGAATACAGATCTGCCTAAAATACTGTACATTACACAGTTATTGGCACAATATCCCACAATGCACACCATATTTGCATGGTAAGCCCACCTTTAACTTGTTCATCTTACTTATACACCCATACATATGTCAACTGTTACAATATATCAACAAATACTATCCCCTGTTAAAGCACATACTTGTTGAACCAACCCTGACACTGACAGTGGCTGGAAGTGAATTGGTGGGTTCCAAGCCCATATCATCCCTCGTGGTGTATGCGGAGTTTGCCGTGTGACCTACAGCAGTACACACATAGAATACTATAAGCATTACTACTGTTCAACAATGCATCACTACCAGGTAGCTATTTCCACTATTTGCATTGATTACACTGTAATTCTTACAGAACAGTTACTACATACACAGACATACTACATGTTATACATACCCTCTTAGTAATCGAAGATGTTATTGACTTGTATAATACTTGTTTTCGGTTTGTCTTTCAGTGTTCTGTACTGTCCTACAGGTAGATACAGATGGTTTGAATGTGTGACAAGGCAACCTTTTATAGTTATAGATCAGTAACGTGCTATCCCGATAACCATTTGGTGTTCCTAAGTAGCTAATTACATGCATGTCAGCTGCGCTGCTACTGCCTTAGCCAATACCATGGCTACAGTGGAGTATAACTGAGTGCTCTACTTGGGCGTTGTCCCTTTGCCTTACTTGTGAGGAAGACAGCGTGGAAGTGTTGTTTGGAATCTATTATAACAGCTGTATGGAGATGAACAGTAATATATTGTGTGTAATGCCTAGAGGATTTGGTCTAAATGTGAGCACTGCTGTTATATTTCTAAACATTGCTACTTGAGCAGGGTTTGTCTGTACCTAATATTTCTGCATATGTTTTAATCTGGCCAGGTTGTTTGACCAGCTCAAGGCTGCATAGCTATGCATATAATGTTAGGGGGTTTACAGTGTGCTTACCAGACATATTTAGTTTGGTGTTACTGTGTATCACACTGTGCTAATAATCAGTACTCGGTAACACTTCCTGGTGTACGAACCTTTCAACCCTCTGAAACGGGATTAGTTCATACAGACCCTGTTACATCAGCAGCTGTTCAATTGTATAATGGCAACTATTTCACATAGGGCCATTTTAGTGTGTCTGTGTCCAGGTATGTTAAGGTTTCAGCAGATGTTGTACAGTAGTTGAATAATTGGTTATGGTATGACAGTATGTATTGATGTAATTATTTTGGTTGTGGGGTTGATGTTGGTGGGTGCACATAGCACATGCAGGTGTGTAGGAATCCCTTTTATACAACATCTCTATGTGTGTGGGTGTTCTTTCCCTACGTGAATACCTATCCCTTAGTGGACTAATACTATGGTAATTGCAGGCTGATTCATTAAGGCACTGTTAAATGCTTCCTGTATAGCATGCCGGTTCTGTTAGTTCATGAATCCTTTTGGCAATACATCGGAATGTAATACAATTTTGCAAAATGAAACCAGTCTCTGTATTTCTGTCATGGATATTTGCAGTTATTACAGTTGTGTTGGTGACTGTGTCCATAGAACATATTTGTAATAGTGCATTGGCATATACTCTTCATATGTTATGTTCATATTGTTTGGGGGGGGTGGAATGTGTAATTGCTATGGTCCATGTTATGCTCAGATATGAACATTTCGGATGCTGTCTACAGACATGTATGTATTATGTGTATGTATGTATATATATATATATATATATATATATATATATATATATATATATATATATATATATATATATATGTGTGTGTGTGTGTGTGTGTGTGTGTGTGTGTGTGTTTGTATATATATCTATATATATATGTATATATATATGTATATATATATATATATATATATATATATATGTATATGTGTGTGTGTGTGTGTGCATATGTATATAGATATATATATTATTGCATACGTTTATCTGTACCTCCATAGATGTGTAGATGTTTTTAACCTATCTATATATATATGTAGACCTGTATATATTGACATGTCTCTATGTAGCTCTCTCTCTCTCTCTCTATATATATATATATATATATATAAGCATACACCTTTAATTGGGTACATGGCTGGTTGTCCTATTTCAACACATTCCTCCCTTTTGTGTTTTAACCTGTCTACATACACAACTGGGATCGGTACATCCCAGGTAGCTTAGTGTTAGTTTACTCTGAGGATGGAGTACATGGTTGTGGGTTCTACTCCTGGAAGGTGTTATTATTTTACCTCTCAGAGTAGACACTGGTAGGAAAGTGTGAATAACGCACATTTACGTGGTTGTAAGCAGGTTTGCCCGTGGTCTGCACGACGTTAAGCAAAGGTTAAACCTGTGAAGCACTTCTCCTTTTACTGTGTTTCAGCACCACTTACCATTGCGCAAACCCATGGAAACCCACTTATCACTGCTTAAGAGTGCATTAATCTATCTGCATCCAACAGCCCTTATTCTGGCTCTCAAAATAACCTAACAGTCCTTGAACCTGGGACCATGCACATCACAGTCACTGACTTTACCACTAAGGCATCTGAGATATGTACAAATGCTATGGTGTTTAGAATATACAATGTACTACAGTCATCACTACTGAAAACAAATGTGACAGTCAGTTGGTATACATATGTCTGATACATGTTAATGTTCATATGTTTGTGAAATTAGGAGTTGCAATGTGACATGACAGGGTGTATTATGAATGAGAAAGGTTCTTGCTTTGTGTCCTTTTTATATTGTCCCCATACTCCATGTATACCCCTCCAGTTCACTTATTGGACATCCGACCCTGGCCCTCCTTGATGCATGATTGTATTACCCATCATTCTTCCCCCACCCCAATCTTCACATACACAACAATCACCCCTTCTATGGTGAATTAGGTTAATATTAATTGTTATAATACCAGAGCTGCATGTGTTTTGTGTACACTCCAATTCCTTTGGAGTGCTTCTGTGTTATGAAGTGTGTTCATAGATGTTTATATATATATGGCTATTGATGTAACTGTATATTTTATATATATATATATATATATATATATATATATATATATATAGATATATATATATAATATCATGACATGTATCTAGCTATATATATATATATATATATATATATATATATATATATATATTTCGTATTAATTTGTAACAGTAATACATATGTAGACTGGAATGTGTTGGTTCACAAACTACAGTACATTACAATGTACTGTACATATGAACACAAAGTGACTGTCCCATTTCTGATCATTACAGTGAAATGCATATGGTATAAGGTGTAGTCTCAAGACTGTAAAACATGTAGACACCTTGTATGGCTTAGTGGTAACTCCCATGACTATAGTCTGCATGGTCCAGGGTTCAACACCCGCAATGCTTTACAAATGTTTTTTACTCCAGAATAAGGCTTATTTAAGCAGTTGTTAGCATGTTTAAAAGTGTTTGTGTGACATTATAGCAGTGGCTAAACACAGTTAAACAAACTTTGTAACGTATAACCTGTGCACGCAAACACGGCCACATCCGCTAACTACTCAGGATATATACATGTCAGTGAAGTAACATCTCACTATGTGCTGACATAACATTACATTCTCTGTTGACTGTACTCTCCAGCACACATGGGTTTATATGGGTGTTTCGAATGTTTATTATACAGACGATTACTACCTATATATGCAAGCTGTGGTTAAGGTATACTTTTGAACATGATAAACATCCCTGCCTTTATCGGGATTGGAACCTCAAATGCACAGATACTATGTGGATGCTGTAACCATTACACTGTTGACATTAACGTTGCTTCTGCCTATTTCCTATTTAGATGATTTCTATGTGTAAGCTAGGCTAAGCAAAGAGCGGAGGCCCACAATCTCACTGAGCTTCACGTACTCTTGAAATAACAATATATAACAAATGTACTGTAAGACAATACATTACATTCCTAACAACATTAGGCATAGCCCCTCACTGACACACTTCAAGGGAAACCTTGTTTTGTGAATGGGTAACAGAATATGCACCCCTGGGATCATGTCTCCCAGAACCATACAGCCAGGGGGTGGGGGAGCCTATCTACTTTCATAGCTGCGAGACCTGTTGGGGGAATTGAATGGTTCTGAATTGTCACATTAACATATCCTGTTTAGATCACTAAGTGCCCCTATCACCCTCCACAACCACAGTCTTCAACAGCTTCCAGCAACTCTGCCTGGAATTGCTTCATTGGCTATGCTTGACTGAGGCTCAGTTACTTCATCAATGATGCGGGGAAAGCCAACACACTGTAGCTATGCTTCTAATTGCCTGCGGGCAGATAGGTAGTAGGCTAGCTGTGAACCTCTAAAGTGCAGTTCATCTCAGTAATAATATGTGAATAAACAGACCTTCAGATCACAATATACAGTGAGAGATCACCATGTAGTCAGGAAACAGTTAAGTACAGCAAGAATATACAGAACACTGATACTTAGTCACTCCAAAAGCCTATCTTGGAAGCTAGAAGACTTGTATAAGTTTAAGGCTTTCTATTGCTTACTGGTAGGTTACCTACAGGAGAGATGAAAAACAAGCACAGATGGGAAACATGCATGCAACAATACCATACCGGCCTATGTGTCAGCCTTAGGCTTTGGAATACTAGCCAAGGCTATTGGTGCCCCCATGGTGCCTTATTTAGGAGAGTCTCAAAGGTGAATACCAGCTCCATAAACAGCACAATAGCAGATTCAATGAGGGTTATGCTACTCAACACCAGGTGTTGTGATCACAACATGCATGCACTCACAACACTCCCCAGGATGGACAACATCAACATCTGTGCAGTAACTGAGATCTGTCTTAAGGTTCCTGAGATCACACCAGCACTACCAGACTACAACCCATACCACACATTTTAGCCATAGAACATGGACTGACAGACATGGAGGGGCTGTATCCATATTCATCAGGGATACCTACACCTCCAGGTTAATGGGGCAGCATGATATCTCTGAGATCATCCATGTGCAGCTAACATCAGCCACAACTGCAATGTAAACTGTAGCCTGCTACAGATTACCCTCCATGACCCAGGACCACCACTCCACCTACCTGGCGACAGTGAAGAACATAACAGCCCTAATGCACACACTGGCATTGGTTGATGTCAACTACCATACCATTAACTGGGAAACTTACTCCGGTACTCACTTCGAGGCCCAGCGCTTCCTGGAATTTATTACCTCATATGCCCTGTATCAGGTGGTAATCTCCCTAACGAGGGGTGGAAACTACTAGAAGTGGTCATCACTTAATGGGCAACAGGTGCACCACAGCGGAGGTTAACCGGTCACTGGTTAGATCTGACCATGAACTATTCACTGTTTCCACACCCAAGCATCTCCCCCACCCACAGATACCAGTGTATACCTTTCTTACAGCTAAATTTACACTAATAGTGACAGGGGTGGGGGGTTTCACAGCCCCCACGCTAAGGGGAAACACTGCTTAAGATACAGACAGATTTACAAATGCAGTCTATAAGCACCTACACAGATGTATGGATCATGCCATCACTGGTAAACCAATACTCACTCCTCCTAAACAAGGACACCAGTCTGGTGGACCTCTGCAATAAACAGGCTATACTACAGAAGTAGGACAGTGTTCCAGACAAACAGCAAATCCCATGAAGGGCAGACATCCGTGACCACTATTAGTATGATACGTAGGTCTCTCATGACATCATCCAAGGCTAACATCAGCAGGAGAATATGCAAGAATTCAAAAGATATCCACAAAGCCTTCTTTGGCTATGTCAAGGATCTACATGGTGACACACAGATTTGCACTGTGCTGGTGAAATATAGCACAAAATATGCTGACCCTACTGATATCACCAACATCTTTGCAGATACATTCAGTGCATACTTCACCCACTAAAGAGCCCACAGCACTACCCAAAAGGTACAGTATCCCAAACATCAGAGACACACAGGTGGAAATGGCCCTCTCTAACAGCAGAACACAGTGTCAATGGAGGCAGATGTTGGCCCAGACTGCAGCTTGCAAACTGTACATGACAACCTGCCACCCACCTAATTAAGCTTTCCTACCTCAGCCTCTCCACAGTCTACATGCCCATACAATAGCGCGTGGCAATGGTTATTCCACTCCATCGAGGTGGAATCGCAACTGACCATGGTAACTACCACCCCATAAGCCTGACTAGCCTGGTCTGCGATGGCATGGTTCGCATCCTCATGGCACTCACTAACAAAGACACTGGTAACCTCCGAACACGTGACCCAACCCAGGTCAGCTTGGTTGAGTGCAGTTCATGCCTACAGAACCTGTTTGATGTCTTACATACAGTCACCAAGACATTAGATGATGGGGTGGGTGGTTCACACATACTACCTGGACCTCGCCAAGGCTTTTGACACCATGCCCCACTCAGGTATTATTGATAAACACACCAGCCTGTACATACACCCATACATCACAGGTTGGGTTGCCAACAGGCTTACACACAGAACCCACATGGTACAACTAGCGGTCTCCAGGTCCAACTCTTGACCAGTCAAGACTGGTGTCCCACAGGACTCAGTCCTGGAAGCCCTACTGTTTGGCATATACATCTCAGAGGTACAGGCAAACACAGGTGGACTACGGCAGATCAAGTCTGGCAATGACTGCGAACTGGGAGCCATGATTGATAGCCCAGCTGACACAAACATCCCTCAAGGGGCCTCACATAGAACGTCACAGGGCTTTAATGTCATGGCCTCCAGCCAAGTGCCACTAACTGCATGGTCATTCCATTGTGGAATTGGCACCCACATATTAACACATAGGTGGCAGCCACTTTAATACAGATGAGGTAATGGGATATCTGGGGACTAAGGTAGATAGTGATCTCCCCTTTGACAATCATATCTCCACAGTAGTTAGGACATCCTTCTATGTAGGCCAACAGATTACTAAAGGATTACCATCTAGACATACTGGGGTTACAGTGCCCCTTTACTCATCACTCATCAGTCCCATCATAGGGTATAATAACTCATGTGGGATGTACCTCAGAAGACACTTCCAACAGCTGGGAGGTCCAGAAATGTACCTCGCCAAGGGGAATACTGGCCTCCAGCATATGACCTGTGCAGCCAGACTGAATAAACTCCTGCTTTACTCAGTGGCATCTCGTTTACACAGAGATGATCTCCACTGGCCAACACAGCCATGTTGAACTCAGGCTTGATGGATATGCTCCACCTATGGGAATCCATGTCACAGTGAGCAACACACTGTTGTGAGCTGAACCTTGCCACAACAATAACTGGAAGATGCTGGAGGGACAGCTTCCTGTCAGATACTCCCCATACTTTGGAACAACATCCCTAACTACATTATACAGAGCCCTTCACTAACACTCTGCAAGAGAAACCTTGAAGAGTGGATGGGGAACAGTAGATGCACCCCAGGGATCCTGCCATTGGCTCTGCTCCACAGAGGGACAGTTAATGAATCAATGGGGTGGCAAAAGCTGACACATTTTGGCTGGGCTTATGAATGGCCTCTGGCAGTTGGCCAAGTACCTACCTATGAATCTATACATACAGTATCTGCATATGCTGATATGTTAATTTACTGTTCAGGTGTTGACTTACCTTGTGCCAATGGCAGTTGTGTGTGCAATAGTTGAGGGCTGCCTATGTTGGATGCACACAGTAGACTGCCTATATATGACAATTTACAGGTAGTATTGTGTGTGTGCCATCCATTTTTACTGTGTGTGCAGGTGGAGAAAGGTGTCAGTCCCTAGGTGCCTACACTGTCAGTGTGTGTGCTATATGTTCCCTCTTTGCCAAGGCATGGACATACTGGGCATGCCTCTGTCTGTCTACTCGAGGTGGCTCATGGTGTTCGTGGTCTGAGTACCTCTGTGCCTGTGGCGTCATTGGCAATGGTGGCGGGCTGTGAGGGCCTTCACCATTCTGTCCCTGCTGCAGCTGTTTCCGCAGGACCATATTGTGTAGCATGGCACACACTATGAAGATGTGGGCACATGTGCCTGGAGAGTACTGCAAGGCTCCACCAGATATGTTCAAGCAAGAGTACTGTGATTTCAGCATCCCAAACACACAGTCTATGATGATTCTGGTTTGTGCGTGTGCCTCATTATGGCGTTCCTGCATGGGTGTGTGTGCATTTCTGTTGGGAGTCATCATTCATGGCTCCAGTGCATAGCCAGCATCCCCCACCAGGTGGCCATTTGTGATGTCCTCACTGGCAAATAACCAATACAGCTGTGAGGCATGCCAGATGTGGCAGTCGTGATAGCTTCCAGGGCTGCCAGCACACACATCCATGATAATGCCCTGGGCATTGCACATGATGTGGCAGTTGATGGATGGGCATCCCTTGCAGTTTATGTAGTGCCTACCCTGCTCACCGGGTGGTGACTTGATGTGTATGTGCATGCAGTTTATTGCACCCAGTACCTTCGGGTATTCTGCCACACAGTGTAAAAGATGCATATTGCTGGCCAACTTCTCTTGCGTTCAGGGGAAGTATATGTGCTCATTGGCATGTGGTAACATGGCATCCAGGAACTGGTGTAGTACTCTGGATGCTAATGCCTGTGAGATCCCCATGTTATCCCCAGTTGGTCTTTGAAAGGTACCTGTAGCTAGTATTCTCAGACTTACACATATCTTCGTATCCACTGGGATGGGTTCCCCTCTGTTTGTTCTTGCTCTGAGGCCTGGCCGGCACAGCTCCACAAGTTGTTGTAGGATGTCCCTGTCCACCCTGTAATGCTCTACTATCTCCAGATCATGTAGCCCCTGGTAGGTTACCCTGGGTCTGAACACTCTCTTCCTCCTCTGGTACCTGAGGTTGTCATGTGCATCATCCTCCACACCACCTTCAGTCTCCAACACATGCTGGTGGATCAAAGCTATGGCAGCCCCTAACATGCACATAATAAAAGTTCCCCGTCTGTATACACCACTGATGCAGAGTGTATGGGAATAAACAAATCTGTGTGAGGTGCTTTCACACTTTATAGTATTGTGCTATGGATGCTGCTGATGTCAGTGGGTGTGTATGAGCTATTCCAGCTGCAGTGTGTCTTAATTATGAGTTTTGCAATGAGTACTGCAAATGTGGGGCCTTTACTGTGGAGATCTACTTGCCTGCCTTGATTAATCTGTTGCCCTTTAGTTCACTTTTAGACATAAATCCCCTCCCATTATCAGGCATGCATCCACCTGCTGTCTTTCTTGTTGTACTTTCCCTACCCAGTCATGGCAAAATGTGTCTTGTAGCTGATATACTGCAAATCAGCTTTTTTCTGCTTTGACACATTTCTTTGCAGTACAGCCCCTCCCCTTTCCTGTTCTGCAGGTAGCTGCTTGCAGCCTTGTTAGCTGTTGTCAATGGCCCACTGTAGGCTCCTAGGTGTTAATTAGTCATTTGTACTCCAGTTTCACTGCTGCAGCATTTCCTTATTTCTTTCCTATATCCTTCCTGTTTTAGCTGCAGTGCGCGCCACCCATACCCATTTACTGGGTTTCCGCACGTTTTCATCTCCGTTCACATGCATACTTGGTTACCTTGTGTACTCTCAGCTAAACATAGCTATGGCCAATTCGACACACCTCTATCCTGCGGCTTTGCCTTGCTAGGGGCAAACCAGTTTAGCAATGCTCCAATGTGCTTACAGCAATGGTGACACACCCCTCTCTTGATGTCATCTTTATCTCAAGGGCACACCTCGGTGTTATAATGCTACACTGTGAGGTGCATCCTTACACCAGTGGAGAATCTGCAATTCACTATTACTCCTCTCATTTGCATGGCATTGCCTACTAATTCCTAGCTACTGTGCATAACACTGTCACTTAGCAACCCTTGCACCATAAGTATGGTGTAGCATGGCTGCCATTGACTATTATGGGAAAATCATGATATGTGTTTCATCGCGGTTTTATTCTATATTTTTATATATTCCTTGCGATCCCCTTTACGCACCGCTGCTCTGCGGTTCCACGTCGTGATAGTGTGACTATATATATTAAATGTTAGTTTTATGTTTTGTACATATTTTTTATGCCGATGGTTATATATTTAGCCATTGGCATATATTAACAATATAATGCATGTGTTTGGTTGGCTGTCATGGCTCAGATTTTATGTTTGCAAAAATGTAAACTGTTTTCCACGGTTTACATTTCTGCATGCTTACACTATGCCTGCACCACTTCCTGAATCACTACATACCTTCATATGCATGCTACACTGCTGCACATGGGGTAATTAGCATACAAGGCTCGGGAGATGTGCGGGCGTAGCGTACACAGGTAGTGCACATAGAAACAGCTGGTACCTGAATCGCTCAGCAACCATATTTGGTGTTAGAATGCTGATACTACGCCTGCACCTGGCACAAGCTTCATGAATCCCGGGGTATATCTTCTCCTGCATCCTATATTACTGCCTTAGGGAATATCCTCTAGTGCTCTACCACCCTTTATTTCAAGTCCAGTTGCCACAGATCCTCCCCTTTCTGCAGCCATCCAAACTCCCACCACTAAAACTGTCTCAAACAGCAAATTCTAAGCCCCACCACTTCCTTCATCAGGTAGAATTTCCTTTCATCCTACCTAAGTCATCCCATTTACAGTTGTGAGCCTTAACTCCTTTTGTACCATTTGTTAGTCTCACTGATGACAAATTGCATGAATCTATATATCCTTCTATCCATACAAATGTATTTGTGTGTGTGTGTGTGTGTGTGTGTGTGTGTGTGTGTGTGTGTGTGTGTGTGTGTGTGTGTGTGTGTGTGTGTGTGTGCCTTGCTGTGGAGTAGTATTTCCACAACTGTAGCCTGTGTCATTCACTTTCCAGTTAACATTCTTGTTTCTCAAAACATGCACCACCACCCCCACACGCAACTACACAAACTTCAAATAGTTTACTTTAACATCCTCTACAGTCTGCATGACATATTGTGTCATCTATATCATCTTCTCCCACTTTATAACACTCCTTCAGAAAATACATGCCATGGATCTTCTACCTTCTCAGTGAAGTAGTATTTCTAAAGTCCAATTTGCAAGGTATTCTATCACTTGCGATTCATATCCCATTTTTCACTTTGTCACTGCCTCAGATATGATGCCTCATGGTCATTCAACTCTACACATTGCTGCATTTTTTCATGTCCTAATATTTCATATCCATTCCAGCTGATACCATTTGTATCTTTCTGTACCCATCCCTCAGACAATACATTGCAGGGCTTTGTGACCCTCTCTTTAATGTAATGTAATATTTACTATATTCTGACATAAACTGCCATAGATTTATTGCTGCCACACATGTATGTATGTTCCCTGTTTTGACCAAATGATCTATATTGTCACACAACAGATATAAAAAGTAATAGTTTGAAAAAAAATTTTAAGCAGTATTTTTATTTGTAAAACAAAGCAGCTATGATAAATAATGAGTTATTCGGGTTGGTCAAATATGAGCAATCTGAAGATCAACATCCCACCTTGAATGGTATTAATAAAGAAAAGCATGACTTCCATTTCAAGACATTTCTACAATAAGACAGTTACTAACTATAGACATATATAAAAACACTCATAATCTGACATCCATTTCACCCTATTCAGTGCTACTGGGCTCTGGAACTTGTCCTAGCAACTAATGATTGTGTCATAAGGAACCTGTCCTGGATGGGAAACTATTTTTTGCTAGATGGCCAAGGACTCACACAAATGCTACACACAAACATCTCTAGACAGTTTATTAAAATTACCATTTCTTCTACCAGCATATTTTTTTGATATGGTGGAAAACCAGGTCACCAGTGGAAAAAATATGCAAACAGACAGATAATGGACAGACACCACACAAATAGCACCTTAGCAATAGACTGAACTGGAAAATCAAGCACATTAAGGAGACAATGCTAACTACTTTGTAACATGTGCATATGACTTTAAATAACTGGTGCCTTTGGATATATTCAGAGTACCTTTGTATGTCATGCATTTTTGGTTTATTTTACGTTACTGCACTATACATATCTATCTATCTATCTATGGATTCACTTTATAATCTCAAAATACTGAAATCCTAAATTTCAGTATTTCAAGACAATGAAGTCGAACGTTCCAAATCCCGAAACCCCAAAACCGCGAAACATAAAATAACGCACATAAACACACCATGCACCACACAACACATACATCATCCAACCCACACCACACCAAACAAAACACACACAAACACAAAAACACAAACAAGCCTACAATACATATAAGCAGGGGCTGTGCCCCCACCCCCCCTACTTATATATATATATATATATATATATATATATATATATATATATATATATATATATATATATATATATTTATACTAACTCTGAGGTCACAAAAAAAGAAAAAGACAGCAAACTCACACACAGACATTCCACAATCCCTCACACACAGACACACACATCACACATATACAAACAACATCATATACAACACTTACACACTCATACTTTCACCTGCCTACTCTAACCCACACGAACAACTTACGAACACACTCACATACATTCAAACTCCCACCCAAAACCCTTACAAAACACCTACTTACCTTAAATCACACCTACATCCAAACACGACACCATACACCATCCACAGAAAACACCAGACATAATGAAGCGTAAAGCCATAACCATGAATTCGAGATATTCAAATTCGCAATTATGCACTTTCCCTATTATAAAAATTCCACTTTATAGTCTTGAGATACTGAAATTCGAAATTTCAGTATTTCGAGATTATAAAGTGTAACTATATATATATATATATATATATATATATATATATATATATATATATATATATATATATATATATATATACATAGATATCAATATATAGATATACATACAAATAGATGTAGATAAATCGATAGATAGCTGTAGATATAGATCATTATATGCATATACATATATATGTGTGGGGGGGTATATGTGAGTGTGTGTAAAGATGATTGACCTGACAACACTACTTTTGCCACATATTTTAACTCATATTTTTGAGTATCAAATTGTATTTGGTGACAAAATTCATTGCAAATGTGTTTTTCATCTTTATATGGGAATGCTGTAGTTACAGCTTCCAGGAAATTTTTGTTTCAGTTGGGTAATTTGTCAGAGAACAAGACACTGTGCCTCCCAAAAATTCAGTTTATTCCTAGATACAGCTATGATGTAGAAGAATAAAGCCTTGACTTTGACCCAGGTGACCCATATTTGATTAATGGCTTCGACACCTGAGGTGTTAGCAGGGGAGGGAGTGTACTCAAATATTTTGCATCTGATGTTAAGCAGAAGACAAGGAGGCACAGGTGGACATTTTCATCAGGGATGCCAAGTACTTGCTAAGACACCACGTTAGTGGAACAATACAGCAGTGTAGCTATTACATATCCATCTGTATAAGTGAATGGGTATGTGCAAGGGCTGTGAAGTTAGGTTTCTGCTTCCTAACAGACATATGATACTGCTTCAGTGTTCCATGATCGCCTTTCCAGCACTGAGCATGAGTCAGAGTTAGTTTGAAGGACTAGCTGGGTACAGTAAACCTGCTGAATGAAAATAATTCCTTGGGAGCAGCCAATGGTTATCTGTGGGCAACCAAAAAGAAAAAAAAAAGCAAATTTGGTTGTATCCTGATTGTGAGCAGACCCCACCAAATATATATATATATGTATATATATATATATATATATACGGTTCTACCTGACTTCGTCGACAGCGCAGAAGACCGACAACGGAATCCGGAGCTCCAGAACATCGACAATGCAGTGTGGATATTGACGGTCTGTGGGGATAGGGGTGGGTTAAGTGAGTTAGGGTTAGGGTGGTTAGAGTAGGTGGGGGAGTAGGGGGGGGTTAGGGAGTTAGGTTAGGGGGCGGGTTTATAGGAGCCGGACCTTAAGGTTAGGGTTAGGTTAGTGTGTTGGTGTAAGGTAATTTTGGTGTGGCTTTTGTGTGTTGTGTGTTGTGTGTTTGTGTGATTTGTTTGTTTTTGTTGTTTTTGTTGTTGTTGTGGTGTGTGTGGTGAGGGTGGTATGTGTGTGGGCTTGTACCGGCCGGTTTTTTCGTTGTCGTGAGGTTTTAGTGTTAATTTAATGGATCGATTGTATGGTGTGGTGTCGGTGATGTGGTTGTCGGTGTTGTGTGGTTTCGATTATGTCAGGTAGAACCATATATACACACACACACACACACACACACACACACACACACACACACACACACACACACACACATATATATATATATATATATATATATGTGTGTATTTATGTATATATATTTACACACACACAAACACACTGTGCTAGTTTTCTGCATCTTGTAGTTAAATCAGTCTTAAAAATTAGCAATGGTTTTAAGTTTTGAAAGGGAGAAAGAGAAAGTATTGCAATGGCAAAACATGTATTTCGAAATTACTCTGATTAATAAATAAATAAATAAGTAAATGAATAAATAAACTAAAATAAAATTTGTTATAGCTGAGATACTTGTTCATCATGAGGTCCTAAGGTCATACAACAAGAGTACCAACGCTTGTTTTGCTGAATAAATGAACTGAGGCAAAGACTGTAAAACTGACAAGACACATAATTTATTGCATGTGACCGAATCAGGTATGGTATCAGAAATAATTAGATAAGAGACATATTTCTATTGTTAAATAAGGTGATTGATAAGTAAATAGTGAATGAAGGTAATTCCTCACAATTCAAAGAGCAACTGAATTCCATTTGAAATAGGAAAAGTTGAAAATAAGTAAAAAAAAATGAGTAAAGTCATAAAAGTCTTGAAAAACATCACAATAAATGCATCACCAAAAATGTCTGCATGAATTCTGTGTGACTGTGAGCATGATAAAAAGATGTGTCCAGTGATTATTCAAGTGAGGAACCAGGAATAAAAGAAATAATACTGCTAAAGTGTTCTAAAAGAAAGAAAATAAAATCTGCAACCTCCCTCCCAAAAAAAAAAGTACATGCAGTAGAGCAAAGTAATGAAGATGTTTTGGAGTAAATTAAATGTTGAGAAACTACATAGCTTTAGCATTGTGCAAAAAGGTGGCAAACTGAATTTGAAAAGACTGACCCCTGGATTTATGAAGCCCTTTATAGCATGCAGGATTAGTCTATGAGCTATTTTCAGCAATATGGCCGACGTGCGATCCAGGAACGAGCTCCCGGGACGTGCACGTGAGCTCTTAGACTAATCCTGCACGGACCGAGCTCCTGTATGCAAATTACCCTTATTTTCAGGTGAAAACCATCCAAATGAGGGTAATTTGCGATCCAGGAACCTGGCAGCTGTCAGTGCAGGATGAATGCAGTCTGCAGAAATGTACTCGGTTAGTAACTGAGTACATTTCTGCAAACTACAAAACGGAGTTATGACAGCTCCAAATAAAGGCTGCATATTATTGAGAAAGCATGCCAATGGCCAAGTAGAAGGCCACTGGCATTGCAAAATGTTTAAAAAATAAAAAAAACAACTTTTATTTATTTATTTTTGCCTATCTTGCCTGTTTAAGCATAGGGCAGTGGCGCGCAAATGGGATCAGGGGAAAAAATAATAAAATAAACCTAAAATAAGCATTCTAACTAAAAGCAGTATTCTGTCATTCAAGTCAATGGGAGGCAGAAGACAACATGGCCAGCGAGTAGTGGTTGTTAATGGGGGATGCTCAGTGTGGGACATGTAACTATGCATTAGCAGGCCATCCTATGCAAATGAGAGGAAGGATAGTGAATCCCAGTTTTCCCCAGGGTGTGAGGCAGGTCCCAAGAGTGTAAGAGTATAAATAGCTGGGTGCAAGACTAGGATATAGGTGACATTATGGGGGGATGTGTCAGGCAAACTGTAAGTGGATTGGAGCCCTGTGGCTTGGGATTGCTCCTATCTTAGCACAGCTAAGCCAGGGGTGTGTCTAAACCTGCCTAGCACTCTTTACAAAGTGTAAGCAGGTGTGCGTGATGCACACCAGGATTTACAGGAAGAAAAAGAAGTTAAACCAGGAAATACCAGCTCTGTGCACATCTGAGCACTCCATTTGCGTGGCACGCACACGGGCTTAAAGAGGGAGGCAATGAGAAGGGAAAACAGCAGTAGAAATGTAATCAAGGAGAACTAGCTTAGCTGACAGGTGAAATGTATCAGAATCAGCCAATTACACAGGCAGCAGACCAGCCCAGCCCAGCACATCACTATAAACTATGCAAACACCCTCCCCCCTTGTTTTTCCCAAAAACTCTGCACCACCGGTGTATACGAACAGGGAAATTTTACAAAACGAAAGCAAGAGAAAAAATGTTAGGGGCTGCTTTTGCTATCATAAACCAGCATGTGCAAGAGGCTGAGAGTGGTGAGGGTGTGAATGCTACTGAGCAACCCACAGTGAGGAGATGGCGAAGAGTGTACAGAAACAGGGTAACCTACCAAGGGCTACATGACCTGGAGATAGTGGAGCACTATAGGGTGGACAGGGACCTCCTACAGCAAATTGTTGAGCTGTGCTGGCCACACCTCACACACAGAACTAACAGAGGGAAACCCATCCCAGTGGATAACAAGGTATGTGTAGGCCTAAGAATACTAGCTACAGGTACCTTCCAAAGGCCAAATGTGGATATGATGGGTATTTCACAGGCATCAGCATCCAGGGTACTCCACCAGTTCCTGGATGCCACGTCAGCACATGTCGGTGAGCACGTATATTTCCCCATCACCCGTGAGGCATTGGCTAGCAATATGCATGTCTTCCACCAAATAGCAGAATACCCTGAGGTAGTGGGTGCAATAGACTGCACGCACATACACATCAAAGCACCACCTGGTGAGCGGGGTAGGGTCTACATTAACCTCAAAGGCTTCCCTTCCATCAACTGCCAGGTTGTATGCGATGCCCAGAGCATAATAATGAATGTATGTGCTGGTTGCCCTGGAAGCTACCATGCTTCCCACATCTGGCATGTGACACAGCTTTACCAGACATTTGCCAATGGGGAAATCCCACACGATCACTTAGTGGGGGATGCTGGATATGCACTGGAGCCATGGCTGATGACATCCATCAGAAATGCACACACACCCGAACACAAACTCCATAATGAGGCACACGCACAAACACAAATTATAATAGAGCATGTTTTTGGGATGCTCAAGTCACAGTTCCAGTGCCTGGACACATCTGGTGTAGCCTTGCAGTACTCCCCAACTACATGTACTCAAATTGTCCTTGTATGTGCCATGCTACACAATTAGATCCTGTGGAAACAGCTGCAGCAGGAACAGCATGGGGCAGGGCCACACAGCCCCCCAACCATTGCCAAGGCCTGCACAGGCACAGAGTGACTCAGAGGAGGAACAACCTGAGCCTGCCCCAGCAGGCAGAAAAAAGTGTGCCCAGTATGCCCTGGCCTTGGCAAGGAGGCAATGCATAGCACATGCACTGACACAGTAGGGACCCAGGGAATGACACCTCACTTTGACTCGCACATACAGTGAAAGGGATGCCAACCATGACACTACCTGTGCTCAACCATGTATATGGAGTGTACTATGTGCATCCGACATAGGCAGCCCTGCAGCACCACCCTCAGTACTGGGACACCCACAAGGTAAGTGACTCACACATGCCAGTTGGGGGGGTCACATACCCAAAAACAGTTACAGCCAGCAAGATAGGTGTAGACAAACACAAATAAATACTGTACTATGGCCTCTGAATGAGCCCTATGGGTATCTCCACCCCCAGGCCTACACAGACAGACTACAGCAGGCCAGGCAGTTGGATGTAAGTTGTGAAGGCTAGGAAGTCATAAACTAATATGTAGGTAATTAAAGCTAACATCTGTAGTACACTGGAATGCCTCTAGCCAGCACGATAGGTAAGACTGCAGACTGAAATGGAGTACCGACATACCAATACAGTCCTAGCACATGTGTACAAGTGTCAGGTGTGCCCCCCCATCCTACGTACACTTATAGTAACAGTCAGGTGTGGCCACCCCACTCCTGTGTAGAAATGTAGAAACAGTCAGGTGTGTCCCCCCCGCTATGCAGAAATGTAGTAACAGTCAATGCCAAATGACTGATGGATACCGTGCAGACACAGCATGCTACCTGTCTGTGTACAACACAAAGGTCAACACCAGAGTACAAACTACCTGAACTTGATCAACATATGCAATACAGATGGCCATAATGGGCATGCTCACACACTTAAACACATGAAGGCCATGTCTGCAAACACCTGTGGACCAGACATATCTGGTAGTCGCAGTTCTTAGTGCAGACACGTCAGTATGCACCACTCCTGCCTTGCACACACAGTGGATAGTAATACAGACATATATGTAAGGACAACATACTATAATAAGCCAAAGGTAGATGGACATAGATGTGTGGAAGATGGTGACTGTGACAAGGAGCCATCTGGGCCTGTCCCACCCAGCACACAGCCAAAGGGCCCCAAACACATGAGGTGCAGATGTCATTCACTGTAGATACTAGCTACCAGTATCTATCAGCATGACAAACTATGTGGTGCATGTGCCAGCTGTGCAACATGACTGTACAAGGAAGTAGTCATCTAGTAGCTGTATACACGTACCTGTGACATATGACCCCATATGTTCCCGCATGTGGCATGTCAACCTCTACATGAATGGGTTATGGCCCATGCACACACTGCCCTCCCCATAGCAGTATTATGAGAAGCCTGCTGAGGTCATCCAATGTGAAATACACCTTTGGGAGAGCTGTAGCTCAGTAATCTCCATGGTGTGTTCCTTAACTGCATACTGCTGTAGTGATAAACTAGTTAGGTAGCAGTTCTAACCCCAGACTTGGCAACTGTGTGAGTGTGTGTTTATGTGTGTCTGACTGTGTAGAGAGGAATGCTTTTTAGGCTACTCACACTCCGTACAATTCATATACTCAACTTTGGCAAGGCTGCTGATGTCACTCACCTAGACATACACCTCTGGGAAAGCCATAGCCCCGTAATCTCTATAGCCCATCCTGTAACTGGGAACTGCTGTAGTGTGATAAAGTAGTTTGTTAGGTGTTCTAACCCCAGACCTGGCAACTGTGTGTGAATTTGTGTGTGTGTGTGTGTGTCTGACTGAGTAGAGAGCAGTGCTTTTTAGGCTACTCACACTCCTTACAAATCATATACTCGACTTTGGCAAGGCTGCTGATGTCACTCACCCTGAAATACACCTCTGGGAAAACCATAACCCAGTAGTCTCTGTAGCACATCTTGTAACTGTGTACTGCTGTAGTGTGATAAAGTAGCTAGGTAGGTGTTCTAACCCTAGACTTGGCGAATGTGTATGTGTGTGTCTGACTGAGTTGAGAGCAATGCTTTTTAGGCTGCTCGACTCCGTACAAATCAGAAACTCAATTTTGGCAAAGCTGCTGATGTCACTCACCTAGAAATACACCTCTAGGAAGGTCGTAGCTCAGTAATCTCTGTAGCATGTCCTGTAACTGCATACTGCTGTAGTGTGATTTAGAACTGTGGTAGGGTTCCATCTCCACCCATGGCAGTTCTGGATGTTTTGTGTATGTTTCAATGTCTGTGTATGGAGCAATGTATTATAGGCTACTCACTCGCAGTACATTTCAAATGCCCTACTTTGGCAATCCTGCTGATGTCATTCATTGTGAAATACAACTTTGGGGAGAAAGCTCTTTCGTAATCCCTGTGGTGTGACCTATAACTGCTCCATGCTGTAGTGTAACATAGGCCTTGGTCAAAGGTTCTATATCCACACATGTTGGTTGTGGATGTTTTGTGTGTGTCTCACTGTCTGTGTAGGGGCAATGCATTTTAGGCTAGTCACTTGCAGTATAGTTGAAATGCCCTACTTTGGTAAGCCTGCTGATGTCATTCATTTTGAAATACACCTTTGGGGAGGAATTTCTCTAGTAATCCCTGTGCTGCGTCCTATAACAGCTCCATGCTATAGTGTGATTTAGACCTCAGTCAGGGGTTCTATACCCACACAAGTCAGTTGTGGATGTTTTGTGTGTGTGTCTCACTGTCTGTGTAGGGAGCAATGCATTTTAGGCTAGTCACTCGCAGTACAGTTGAAATGCCCTAGTTTGGTAATCCTACTGATGTCATTCATTGTGAAATACACCTTTGGGGAAGAAGTACTCCAACTGTGGTGCATACTATAACTGTGTAGTGCTGTAGTGTAATGAACTAGTCAGATATGGGTTCTACTCCCAGACATGACAGGTGTGTGTACCTGTGGAGGGGGTTTTGCTTATTTCTTTTATGGTGGCCCTACTATATATCACAATGTCAACCATGCAAGGATAACAGATGTAAATTAGCTGAGAGGCTGGGATGCAAAGCCATACCTATACATGTCACATCAAAGCCAGCCAATCACAGTTAGCAACCCCACTATTACCCAGAGCACACACTCAATCCATGTGTCATACTCACACACATGCCTAGGCAATAGCCAATATGTGGGCAGTACACTGCATATTGGCCACTGATAGTAACTATGCAGTGATAGCAGTGGGCTACAGAGGGCATGTCACCCTGCCCATCTGTCCAATATACACGTACATGCAGACAGTGCATCTCCATGTTCCCCAATGGACACCTGCACCACCTGTGGTGCCTTTACATGTGATTCAAAACGGACATACCATGCCTGACAACAAGCCCTGTATGGACAGATGACACTGACATCAGGGAATGCTGTTAGGTGCAGGGTAAACTTGCTGCCCATTACCAGTTCCTGCCACAGGTGGCCAAGACTGGCACATCTGATGATAATCTGTGTTCACAACATGGGCCAGACACCCCAGGTACAGTTCTACATGTCACTGTACATGCATGTGAGAGGTGTGCACATCCCAGACCCAATCCATGTTATGGATTAAGGAACACATACATGGCAAGTGATGCACAGCATTATCCACACACAATAGTCACCCAGGTGACTGGATGGGGGATGCAATACCCACCTGTGTGGGCAAATGCAGACACTACAGGCCTGAGCCACAATGCAGACCATTGTCATGTGGCCTGATGCCAAGGTATACCCATCATCTACCCCTGTACAGCCTGCTAGCACAGTTGACCACCAAACACCCATGCAGACATGAACCCATGCATGTCAGAACTGGCACCCTGTGTGTTTGTGTGTATGTTGTATGGTACATATGTCCACATCCACACTCACTACAACACCCCAGGGCATACTGAAGCATGCTGTCTGATGTCTTACACCTCCTCATACTCTGTGCCCATACGACCTCCTTATGAACCATGTGGTGCATGTGATACCTGCAAATTGATGTGTTGTGGCAATCCCACCAGTGATGAGTTGCACTCCTGGCCCTCCAAGTGTGTCAGTGTGTGTGCGTCCCTGTGTGAGTGTGCCTGTGTTGATGCTGGCACCTGTTCATGCAGACAGGCATGTGTACGTCACCTACCATATATCTACCGTATCCCTGTTGCAGATATCACTCACCATCACATATATGTTCTGAGTGCTCCGCAGCAGGTAACCCATGTGGTGCATCCAATAACTGCATTGAACTGTTATAGCATTACATAGTCATCAGGGGTTTGATACCCTGTGCTAGTAGGTGTGTGACACAAACATGCTTCAGTTTTACACTCCCACCCGTCCCTGACATGTATTTGTCTCTGTCTGCCTCCTTCACTCCCTCTCTGATGAATGTGGAGACCCACACCTGCTTTTTTTAGGCAGCAGCATGTGTATTTTAAGTGATGCTCATGATCAGCTGATGGCCTCTGCAAGAAATGCAGCCCTCCCCTAGCTGATTGCATGTGAAGCAGCTGTGATAACCTTCCCATAGCCAATTGCATGGAAACACACTCCAATACCTAGGAACATCATGGTGGTGTTGGTCCTTTTCAGTCACTGTGAGCAGGAACTAGATCTGTTGTTTGGCAAGCAGCATCTCAGATGGAATGGGGATTTACCTCTAACAACATACAATGTGGAAGGAGGCCAACAAACAAGAGGGAAATGTGCCTGACCTGACTACAGACTGTAAGTGCTGCTATATTGCATTTGGAGTAATGTTGGTTTAACAGTGTTTGTCTGGATACGCCTGTCATACATGTCGCAATACCTGCCATGTCAGTTCCATGTATATGAGAAATCCCCATCTGCAGGGTCATCTGCAGACTGGACAGTGTTGTGCCTTTGGTTTCATGTGTTAGCCACGGTGCATCTACTTGTGGAATGCAGATGGTAGTGTGAGGATTTCAGTTTTAGATGGTGAAGCCTGTGACAGTTGCTGACTTCATATCCATCATAGGACATATGTTGCAACAAACCCCGTTACAATGGTAAATATATGCGGTTATCACAGCAACATGTCTGTACTGGCCCTGTGTATGTGCTGTCAGCACACCTCTGTCAACTTTTGTACATATGTTATGCATGAAGTGGTGTATATGTGCTGTACATCATAAATAGTCTCATCATATCTGATAAGCCAGTGATATATCAGATTGCTACACATGTCATGTACAGTAGGGGTTATATTTCATGACATAACCTGGACATTCTGTGGATGTTTGTACATTACTGAGGTCTGTGTAGTGATGGTGAATGTTGGCAGTGTGTGTGTATTGTTAATACGTACTTTATCCTGTGTACAGACTGTGGTAGATGTCATTGTTCTAGCTCCCCTTCTTTCTGATGTTACATGCTGCCCCACTGTATGGTACCATTTTGCCATATATGTTTGTAGAGCCATCCACACACATGTCCCATACCACATACAGCCATCAGACCAAACTGTGTAGCAGCCCAGTATATGTAGGGCCATTCTGTGAGTGGCACATATGAGGATGGTGTTGAACAGATAGCCCATATACTGTAATATTATGCTAGCTTACCATATGTGGCTGTGGCTGTGTTTACAATGGTTGTGGTTATGCACTTTCACACAGTTGTATCTTACCCTGTGCTGTGACATGGCTGTTGAGCCTGCTATATATACAGGTACATGTGCATTCCTCCATAGGAGATGTAGGCCAGTGTTGAGCCCATCTGCCCGTAGCCTGCACAGTGCATTGTTACATGCATCTAGCAGCTTAGTGTACTTACCCAGTGAGATGTCATGTGCAGATACTTGCCAGATGTACCGCTGCCGGGCCTCCCTTAAAAGTCATGTATGTCAGACAGAGCAGTGGGATCCTGTACAGATGTATGTCAATATGTAGTGGGTAGCATGTGTCCATGGCACCCCGTACCAGCAGTTATTATGTTTCAGGCCAGACAGGAGTGTGTGAATCCAAAACTTATGGTGGCATATGTATATCAAGTCATTATGTGTTATACCCATCTACATGTCTGTCTACATCCATATTGTCAGGCCTGGTACACATGTTGTGCACTAAGAGATTATGTGTATACCTCTGGACTGTACAGTGTGTGTCCGAAGTTCCACATATATTGGCCAATATCTCTGCTGCACTCCACAGGGGCATTACATGCTAGCGGCGGTACTTTACAATGATTTCCTTAGGATGTCTGTCAGTAGCCAATGGCACACATGTCATAAGCAGCTGTGACCTTCCACACATAACATGTCTGTGAAGACAATCCCAGTGACAGTAGCAATAGTCTTGTAATATACCTGCTATACATACCTGACAACTCCTTCCACTACGACTTTGGGACTATAGGGGCAGGGGTAGGGCTACACTCCATGTCCAGGTTATATGGTGGAAATATATGTACATATACTTATCCAGATATATATATATATATATATATATATATATATATATATATATATATATATATATATATATATATATATATATATAATTACACGTGCAGTACTTCCAGTTACTACTGTCATGGCAACCACTCACTATAAATCCCTACATCATGTGGGCGTGGTCCCTTTACATTTTCTGTGTAATGGGCATCCTTCCTGTGTGTTGGCATCAGTGTTACAGACAGCAGGTAGAAATAGGAGAACCTGCACACTGAGGGCAGCCACATATTTGTAGGAGGATCATGAACTACAGACACACTGTCAGTAGAGTTGTGAGATGCTTTGTATAGTACTGATGTTATATGGCGTGTGTGTGTGTACATACTAGTTTACCTTGGAATGCAATCTGTTTGCATAGCTCACTACTGTGGGCCTATCCTCTTGCTGGACAGAGGTATGCCTATCATGTGTTGTCCGTCCACCACACAGGTCCCGTGTCAGATATTACACTGGCAGTGTGTGTGTTGCATGCTATCAGTACATGGCTACATCCATTTCTGTTTCTAACCTCAATTCCCTAACTAAGGGTGCATTGTAGACAATCTTGTAACACCAGCACCTTGCTTAGTGTATGGCAACACTGTTCCACATATGTGCCTGTGTTCCAGCCTTTGTCCTGCATCTACATACCAAGCTTTGCACATATGTCATGCTGTTGGGGGGTTTTCTGTAGTGGGCTGTGAGTATATCACACTGCCATTGCTGCCATTAGTCCACTGCTGTTGTATCCACCACACATACACTGGGGCTGGGGCCATATATGTGTGGTTGTCACCTACGCAATACATGTGTGCCCTTATGCACTCTGGAGGCCAGTGTATGTAACAGTGGTGTATGGCCCTGTATTATTGAGTCTAGGTGGGGAGCACCATAAATGACCTAGGCTGTTACAAAATGTGGGGGTATCAAGGGTGAGCTGCCGCAAGGTATCTGGGTGTGCAGTACCATATACTTCACCTATATTTACATTACTTACATGAACTGGGGGTACTGCAAGCCTACTGCCCCCTGCCATGCAGATTGTTCTGTTTGTCGGTGTGCTCATGACGGTGTCAGTTATGCCTTGTGATGTGCCAGTTACAACCCATTTGAACACATAATGTCTTTAACATCTACTGAGTTTGTACAGAGTGTAGATTGAGGCTGCTGAACTACACTCCTGCAGTACATACTGTTGATTCTTTGGTATCCTGTGGCCCAGTCTGTCTTCACTAATGTATAACTTTAAGGGCGTGGCCTGGACAGCAACAGTTGTGAACCTTTCCAGACTACTGTATTAGTGTAACTGTTTCACAGTTGCAGTACTCTGTTTATATGGTTGTCAGTGTCTGAACAGCTATATGACATGGCATATAGAACTGTAATAGTACACAATTAAAAGTTTCCCATTTCTGCAAACATGCATGTGTCGTATTTCCTATGACCTTTCTATGGGTATATGTTGCAGGCAATGATTGACATTTGCATGGGTGGCACATACAGTGTCCAGTTGTTCAGGTGTTAACTGCAGGCATAGTGGCTGTTCCATATTGTGTGCACCTTCTACATATGTATCATACTGTACATATATCTGCGTGTGTATGTGTAGTCACATGTGTGTGTGTATATATATATATATATATATATATATATATATATATATATATATATATATAAATGTATGTATCTGTATCTCTGTGTCTGTGTATCTTTATCCTGGGGAATGTTGATGGCTTCCACATATTACATATATATTTATATATTTAATAAAATAACTTAATACACCCTGACCACGAGAAATGAACCTCGAACTATAAAACAAAAAAATAAAGCATGTAGGATGAACTAGTGTTTTAGCGCTTTCATCTTTTATTGATGGATAAGACTTCTTCAGAAACAAATACATAAATGCAGTGTAATCAGTTGTATATACTTGATATTCTGTAATTCAAAAAAATACTAACCTGTCATAAAGAGATAGAATGTCAAAGGGCCAATCATAAAATGCAGCAATAAAATAACCCAACCCATAAAAAATGCTGTGATTACCAAGAGATGTCAGCATTAAAAGGTACATTATCATCGTGACTTGATTAACTAATCAAATTAAATTAAATTAAATAAATAAATAAAGGACAATAATAATTTAAGATATTCAGAAATAACAGTATAGGGGAATCACTGAAACCAAAGTAAGCACTAGGGCTGAAATCCAATATTTAAACTGCCAAAGCAGCCCAGGAAATCTCTAGAAGTCCACAACTCCGTGTGTCATTCATCTAGCAAAACCCCTGTTCCCCTAGAGTACTCTTGCAACCAAACAAAACAAAACCACTCTGTTTTTTAACGTAGTCAACGTAGTGCACATTTAATATTAATGTGTTCATTGAGACCAGGGGCTGAGTCAGCTCCCAGCAGGAGCTGCCATTTAAGCTCCTTCATTTCCAGCAGTGCATTGCAGTCACCAAAAAATAAATCCAGCTTTTCCAATACCAAGAAATGAAACCCAGAGAATTCATGCATTTGCTGTTGTGGTTTCCTAGTGCATTAGTGCTATCCTTTTTGTGGATAGCTGCCAGGTGTTCCTTAGATCTGTCAGAAAGTTTTCTGCTAGTTTTACCAATGTAGAACCAGTTACATCTTTTGCATATAGCTGCATATACCGCCCACTCCGTGTGGCAGTACATATGCTGCGTAAAAATAACTTTGTAGTTGCAATGTGGGAAGGTGTAAGAGCTGCAGCTTAAAATGTGTTGGCAGACTACACAGTGGCCACAAGTAAACATGCCTGGGGGTCCTTGTGTTAGATCCCGGTTTCCTATTAGAAAAGGCAAGTCCCTGTTTTCGAAACTTGCTCTTAACGGAGAGGATTTTTTGTAGGAGAAGGTAGGTTGTTCACCTAAAATAGATTTTAGATCACCCTGGCTGGAAAAAATGTTCCATTTCTTAATGATGATTTCCCACATCACCTGAATGTCCCTACTGATTGGTAATGGAAAACTGCAGAGTTTATCAGTCAGGTTAGTACTTCTGCTGCAGCTGTTGTAGCCAAATATCAGTATAGGCTTGTGCTTGATATGTCTCTCTTGTATTACCCTGTCCAGCTCTTATTCTATAATGTGGTCAGGACAGTTTCTTGCTAGTAACATACTTTTGAGGCAATTGGCTTCAGAAACAAAATCCTCATCTACACTGATGATGCAGAAAAGGCGGATGAACTGTCCTCGTACCACATTCTTTTTGGAGAAATGTGGGTGCTGACTATTGTAGTCCAGCAAATTGTTGTGATAAGTGTTTTTATGGTGGATGTTGGATTCCAAACTATTGTTAGACTTGTTGATCTTTATGGTGGTGTCCAGGAAATGAATAGTTGCACCTTGTCCAGAGATGGTAACATCCAAGTATCCTATGCTATTAGTTATCTCCTTGATGAAGTCAGT
>NC_056732.1:317659077-317711577 GCF_019279795.1 Protopterus annectens | reverse complement strand
CCAAAACCCCTGGATCCACTGTTCCAGTACATCCCCCCTCCACCGCTTCAGGACAGCATGGTGGTGCCTGACCTGCTCACCAGTCCGGGGGATACCTGTGGCACTGGTGAGGTCACGGGCAAGACTGTCCTTGACCTCCACTTTATACTGCAACCCCTGCTACTGGCCCTGCAGTAGTCTATTCTCATAGTGTTTTACCAGGAGCCATACTATGAATTTTGACTCCTGGATGTCCCAGCACTGCGCTCCAAATCAAATGCCTTCACCCACACCAGCCATTCTGACTGCAGTAGGAAGCTACAACCAGTTATGAGAAGTATTCCCACCTGTGGGGTTTAAATACAGCCAATGTCCCACACTTTCCCATGATTGGCCAGTTTTGAAAGGGCTAAGCTATGGACACACCTGCTTACATAGGGTTGGCACTGCTTAAAGAGGTATACCACTAGGCAGATTGAATTGGCTCCCCTACACATTGCTTACACTTACTAACTTGAGCTGTGCTGCGGTTAGCATTGCTTAATAGTTAATTAGCACTATATTTGCCATTTGGCAGTGATTTATTCTTCATTAGTTGTTTGATTTTGTTTTTTTGTTGCAATGCTATTCTCTGCTACAGTGTCAGTCTCCAGTAGTATGCACTGCACTTCAATTTCAATTCTCACAGTGAAGCAGCTTTGATTATGGCAAGCATTTCCTATTCAGAAGTAATCTTAAGGCCTGAAATTCTTCATTACAGGTTATATATGTGTCTGGTATCCGTGATTCATGTGTTCATACACTGTATGGGGACCTGGGGACTTCTACACTTTATTACAATAACACCTCATATCTATGCTTACTGCAGTAATCCAGTTCACATATTTATGTTTTGTGGCAGGTTATACAACATCTCACTGTACATATATTCAGTTCACATGTTTGGTTTGATTTTCCTGTGGTGAGGATTAGTTTGTTGATACCTCATTTGTATGCATTGCTATGATGGCTTAGTGGTTAATTACTATGACTGTGGTGTACAGGGTCCTGAGTTCAAGCCGTGCAGTAGCTGTTTATTTTGTTGCTGGGCAGAACATGGGCTGTTGGGTACAGAGTGATTAAGGCACCTTAAAGCAGTTATAAGCGGGTTTGCATGGGTTTGTGCAATGGTAAGCACTGGTAACCTCCGGGTACAGTTTCTTACACTCAGTTAGCTTCGACTTTGCTTAATCTGTGTAGGCAATGCTTAACCCCATGCAGACATACTTAAATACGCTTACTAGTGCTTATATATGCTTACTACTTCTTATTTATGCTTAAACCTGCTTACTAGTGCCTTATTTATTATGACACTGACACTTCACATCTGCATTTAATGCAGTACTCCAGTTCACATTTAAATGCTATTTAGTAGGTTATACTGAAAAAAAATGTTCATATACAGATTTCACATAGAAAATGGAATGTGCTGCAGTGGGATTCGAACCGAGAATGCCTTCTCATTAGGCGGATGCTCTGAACACTACACTATTGCTGTGCTGCTTCATTTGCATATATCTTCCTTGTTATCCTCTTCATCTTTTTAAACTGCTTTAACTGTAGCTAAGCAATGAGCAAACCCGCGCACCTGCAGTTAGCTGTACTCGGGGTTTAAAAAAAAAAATAAAAGGGTTTCTTTGTTTTATTTATATGTACTGTTCCTGTTGAACACATGGGGGACTGTTGGTGGGTATATGCGGAAACCTATAAGCGGTCACTCTCATTTATTTACAGTTTCTGCTGTTCTACTTTGTAGGGGCATGTTTATTCTGAGAGCTCTGCTCTCAGACACGCCCCCTGCACTCGTCCATGCTCTGTGTAGGATTAGGAGGTCAGGTAGCGCACCTTCATTAATATGCATGGCACGCTGCCATCCTCCTCCTAAACTGCCGCTTCCATGCAGGGTTAGTCCTGCATAGAAGATTAGTAAATCTGGGGGTGAATCAGAAATCTGATCAAAGAAGCTTAACATTAATAATATTTGTGAGGGGATCATAATAGACACACATTCATTGTTTAAACTTATGTGTTCTCAAAGATTTAAAGGACAGATTATATTGCAGACACATCTGTCAGCTGCTTACATGCTCATGAAAATGTTCATTTCTTTCAATATTTTTCAGCTATTTATCCAACCAACAAACAATCCATCCATCATTCCATCCATAAATCCATCCATATTCATCCACATTTGATACTGCTTCTCCTGTTAAAGGCCATAGTAGTAGCAAGCTGACCAGAATGGACCAGACTTTGCTATCCCCAACAATAGCCTACAACTCATTTCATGTGCAAAGAAAGATGAGATATATAATTCCACCATTACATCAGGTGTCTGCCAAAACCATTCAGTTGTGTATGATAAACCTCCGAAGGAAGCTAGCTAGATGTGAGACTAATAAGTTCCACATCACTTCAACCAATCCCTCTAAACTTGAAGAATCAGTGATTGTGCTTTGAGATAATTCTAGATTTCTATTTTGCTCACCCTGTTATTGGTGGTGATGTGGGCTATCTTGTAAAAAAACTAATTTCTGCTGCTTGTGTCCATGATATTATCATTTTAAGTCAGTACCAGAACACTTATCCATAAGAGAGCATTGCAGCAGACTGATCTGCAGAGTATTAAGTTTGTTCAATGACTCCATTCTCATTTTACCACCACTGTGTGGTATTGCACATGCATGTTCCCATTTCTCAACTCTGTCATCATTCATTCATCCATAAGATCCTAAGATTTCCTCTGAGGTAGGTGTTTCTAGTCATCAAAAGTGCAATCCACTCTTTTTCAGGCCTTAAGATTACTTCTGAATAGGAAATGCTTGCCATAATCAAAGCTGCTTCACTGTGAGAATTGAATCTCCCCAGTGCATACTGGAGATCACTGACAATTGTAGTTAAGAGAATAGCATTACTTGCAAACAAAATCAAACAACTAAAATCCAGCCCCTTGTGCTCCCAAAGTGCATAAAAATAAATAACCAGGCTAGGCACACTGGACACACTCCCTTTTCAGGAGGACCTGAAAGGAATGTCTGGTTAAGTGACTTGCTCAAGATAAGATAATCAAACATTGTACAACAGGAACTGCAGTACACAGCCTTAACACTCTGTGCCAACTGCCAGACTGCCAAGAAAGCCTTCAGACCTTGGCCATAACTTTATATCTGTTCATAAAAAAATCAAACAGATTTTCCATTGCTGGTTATATGTATAACCACTTTATTGAATCAAATGCCCTTTCAAAATCTACCATAATTGCTATAGTTGGCTTTGGGTTGTTCTTTAACCCTTTCCTGCCTATATACCTTCAGGGGAGAATGAAGATCTGTACCGGACCTAAGAAGGAAATCCCAGCCTATTGAACAGATTCTGAAGGACAGCAGCAGTTTCATTCTCTCTGTTAGTATTCTTGTATATATCTTAATATTTATTTATACTAAGTAATGCAATAGGTCATTAGCTGGCCAGCTTTCATTCATCTTTTCCAGTTTTGAGAAGATTTGCAAATGTAGAGATGACTGAAAATGTAAGGAGACTGCCCTCTTCCTGATATGATTGAATAATTAGATTAGAGGTCTGCACAGCTCTTCCTGCAGGAGGTGCTGTATCTTTGTGGTTAGCCCCTTGGTTCTCAGAATCTTACCATTTGGACTTTGTCTGATAACTTTCTTGATCTTTTCTAATATGATAGAATCATCTAGAGAGAGTGTTTGTCATGTTTAAAGAGGTGTTTAATGGCACAATTCCAAAACGGTCTAAACTTTCATTACCTTCTATTTTGTTTATTTTTGCATGTCTGTGAGCATGCTCAATTAAATGTTTAACAATTTCTTATTATATCTTCTATACTAATGAGTACTCTGGTGTTGTAAAAGGATAATGTGAATACTCATCTGCTTCTTCCTCTGTTTAAACTATATCACAATAGTTTTAAAGGTATATTCCTTAACATACACACTCTTATGACTCCTCTGTCTAGTTGCAATTTATTTTGTAGGCCATTTTGGAGTCTTTGATTTTACTTTGATCCATTAATCTTGAGTTTTGAAATGATAAATACAGTCCTTGAACCATCACTTTCTACTGTTTCATCTACTCATCAATTATTCTGTAATACAATGTCATTGTTCATTTGTACATACATTGCATATCAAGTTTGAAGGAATCCCATCAAACCTTAACAGGGAAACCTCCAAAATGATTGCTAATTAAAAAAAATCTATCAGCTGACCATAACTCCTTCCTTCAGTTCAGTTTATATGAAAATTAAGGGATCATTTATCTTCTCTTTAATTTTTGAGTGACTCATACAGAAAGCCAACTCATCAGAGGCAACACAGTAGTAAGTCAATGGTGCTGTGGTAATGTGAGTTAACAGTATAGATAATATTCCAAATGCTACCCAACAATCTAGCTTACTGGATAACCACATTTTTGGTGAAATAAAAGTATGCTCTTTGTCTGATAGGTGTAATAGCCACCTTATACCTGCAGTCCCATTTCTTTCATGGCACACATGATAACTGCATTAGACTCACAGCATAAGGTGTAGTACAGTCCCTGACTAAATCCATAACAGCAGTAAAGGGGGAAATACAGGTCTTGTACATCATCATGCTAGCAAAGAAATCTGTAAAGAGTTGGGTGAGTCTTTATTCCTGTCATAAATAAATCTCACATCTATTAAACCTTGCAGGGTTACAGAAGTTGTCTATAAGGCTCAACTCATTTCTAGTTTGCATATTAATCAGTTTCTAATCGTGTGAATTTATTTTGTAATTTTTTTATTTAAATTTCAATATGTAAACAAAACTAACGTGTCCCCTACATAGTTGAAATGTACAAGGGAAATTATACTAGTCAATGGACAATTAAGTCATTTACATATTATTTAAAACAGAAAGCAATAAGTTTCTCAAATACATTGGTTTGAAACAAGATAAAAACCCAGACCTAACTTTGTGTAGCTTTAAGATAATTGGATGTTGTTTTAAATATTTTATTACATACATTTTAATCAGTTAAAAACGTACTGATTATTTCCCCTTCGTGGAGATATACATTAGTCTCACCAATTTTGAAATCTGATAAAGACCCGAGACAATGTATATCCTATAGACCTATATCATTATTAAATGTTGGTTATAAATTATTCAGTCCATCTTAGCTAATAGGCTTCAACAATTCATACCACATTTAATTAATAAAGATCAAACTGCTTTGTTAAAAACAGGAATGCATTTGATAATATCAAAATCCTAATGATAATTGATTATGCCAACAAAATAAAAGCTCAACTAACATTGGTAAGTTTAGATATAAATACTGCATTTGATACAGTCAATTATGATTGTTTATCACTAGTATTACAGGAATGTGATTTTTCCAATAGAATTCCTACAACTCATAACTAATTTATATGAAAACTCTTTAGCTTACATAAAAATAGGCTCTTATGCTTCACAATCAATTCCAATTGCTAAGGGTACAAAACAAGGTTGCCCTCTTTCCCCATTATTATTCACATTGGTCATGGAACCTGTTGCAAATTACACAAGAGTAAATCTAGACATTAAAGGAATTCAATTGAGGCATAACTTAAATTCCAAAATACTTTTGTTTGCAGTTGATATTTTACTAAAATTAACAGATAATAATAGGGTCTATATTATATCATCGGAAGCTTAAAAAAGTGAACGATGAATAATCGACCCCATGTAAGCAAAAGCTTACAAACTCAAAAGCTCAGAACAGCAATTTTTTTTCCAAGGGAAAAAAAAAATCGCTGTTCCAAAAAAAAAAAAAAAAAATTGAAAGAGTTCATAAAGTGGGGGGCTCCACCCCCTCCCCCCACACCCTACTTAAATTTACCAACTCTGAGATTGCACTACAGTGCCAAAAATGGCAAAGTAATGGAAGCGGCCAAGCGAATTCTTTGCCTGGGAAAGAATTTGCTTAAATGATGCTTCGCTATTTTGCCGATTCGTTGTTTTAAGTTTGACCAAGATGCATTCAATAGAATGCATCTTTGGTCATCTAATAGGAACCCTAATAAAAATACCCTCAGTTTCTCATTTAAGGCTATTAAAACAATTCAGTCTAAATCAGGTCTTGCATTTAATGAGGATAAAACAAATATTTTATTTATAAATTCTAACCCTACTAATGTACCACAACAATATTTTAAATATTTAGTTGCTGATGATAAAATAAAATATCTCAGAGTTGATTTAATTAAAATATTAAGGATATAATCAATATAAACTTTAGTAAAGTTTTCAAAAACATCAAAAAACTTACAAATCGTTGGAATAAGTTATTTTATACATTTGAAGAAAGATATATAATTATAAAATGGTTATATTACCTAAAGTATTATATATAGTTCAATCTCTAGCTCCTCCTATTCCAAATCATTACATAAAATAATTTTATACTCTGATACTTAGATTTCTTTGGTATCCAAATAGACCTAGATTAGCAATTAAACATCATCAATGCAGCTGTTCCAGTGGAAGAATAGATGTACCTAATATTGAAACATATTCCACCTCAGCTATTATAAAGACAGTTATTTCATGGACCAATAAAAATTACTCAACCAAGTGGTAAGACATACAAAAATACATACTCATGGAGAATAGTCAAATAAATTACATATCTTATAATAAAATAGATCATAGTACTTTTATTTGGTTATTAAAGGAGTGTTTACTAGGATTTCAAAATGTAAAAACAAATGTATCATACATCAGAAATGATATTCACTAGATTTAAAAATCTTGTTTTTACAGACCCTGAATACAGGGCTTGGATCTTCTTAATCTTTCCCAATGCATACACACAAAATAATATCAACACATTTAATATATTTACAATAGACAAATTTAAAGACAAACAATATTTTGGTTTCAACTAATGGAAAAAGTAAATATTCACTTGCTTGATTTTATATTAAACAAATTCAACTTAAGCAGGGAGTTATGGATAGATTTACAAAATTCCAGATTTGTTATAGAAAGTACATTATCCTTGATGCAACCTTTTATTAAAAAGGAGATTACAAAGCTTATTGAATATTTGATATTATCAATTCATCATAATTCTCCTGAAAGAAATTATTTATCTAAAATTTGTAAAATTATAAAAAAATTAAAACAGATTCCTGCCGGGATAATTATTGGGATTATTTTATCACAGTAAATGACTATTCTCCAAGTGAATTTGAGAAAAAAATAATACATACATCTTCTTTTCAAACCACAAGATCACTAAGATGGATTTTTTTTCCTGGAAATTCTTGCATAAAGTCTTTATTGCACCACATAAAATGAAAATGATAACTGGGAAAAAAATGGTTGTTTGAGATGTAATCTAAATGTCATGGCTAACTGACAACATATGATTTATGAATGTGATGTAATTAAACCCTTGTAGCATAATATTAATTATTTCCTACTGGCTCTTTTTAATGATAATTTCCATTTAAATAATTAATTGATCTTGTTTATGCCCATATTCCTTAATGTGTTAAGAAAATTGATTTCCCTCTTCTTGGGACGCTCTTAACAATTGCAAGAAAAGTGATAACAAGAAACTGGAAAAGTAATACAAGCCCAACTCTGAGAGAATTTTACAACATTGCAATTGAAACTTGTCAGATGGAGATTTTAACAATCAAAGAAAAAACATTGGACAGAACTCTGCATTAAACTTGGGAATGAAACTCAAAAGACTACTGAACAAGAAGACAACAAACTGATTTCCCCTTTTTTAGAAAATTCCTATGTAACTGTTCTGATTTATTAGATTAATGGGTAGACACCTTGTAAATAGTTTTGTTAGTTATCTGTTTGTTTGTTTATTTGTTTATAATTGCTTATACCTGCTTTCTGCATATGTAATTTTTTATTATGTATTTCAATGTAATTTATTTAAAAATCTTAAAACATTTAACAAACAAAGATAATTGGATGTAAACTTTTCCATGACTCCTTCAAGACTATGATATCTATATCTATCTATATATAGACATATATACATGCACATACACACACATAAACAAACACACACACACACACACACACACACACACACACACACACACACACACACACACACACACACACACACACACACACACACACACACACACACACACACACACACACACACACACACACACACACACACACACACAGGTCTATGTCAGAAGCTCAAGTTTTCAGAAACTCAAAATTCATATTGTCGAGACTATATGAACAAGTTTCCAAAAACACAAACTTCAAAAAACAACAAAAACTCTACCTTCTTTCCACTTTCACACCCTGCATATTATATATACCAACTCCAGGATTGCACTACAGTGAGGAAAAGAGTTAATTCCCTGATCTGCACTGCACCACAATCTCCATTCAAAAGCTTTGAGTTTTTAGAAACTCAATTATATCATCTCGACAATTTGAATTTTGAGTTTCTGAAAACTTAGGCTTCTGACAGGGCTCCATACACACATACATATATATAGATAGAGTGATATAGATATAGATATAGATATAGATATCGATATAGATATTGATATAGATATGGATATGTATATATATATATATATATATATATATATATATATATATATATATACATATATATATATATACAGCTTGTCTGCACTTAAATACTTGGCTGTATAGTAAAAATATTTTGCTAAGAAAATTTCTTGCAGACTAATCTACTGACTTGGTTTATATAGAAGTTTACTAAAGCAAACAATGATAGGGATAGCAATGTATTACCTTTACATAAAAAGTCTAAACCAAAATGTTAGCTACACTGATATCAGGATTAATCATATACTGATAGAAATATTAGTACAAAAGTATTAGAGAATATATGCCAAAAGGATTTCCTCATATGAGGGACCTGAATACCTCTAAGGTTTCAAGATGAAAACTTGGATACAGTCCAAAAAGTATTAAAATTGTGCACTTTTTACTAGATGGTGTAATATCTAGAATCTATAACTGGATTATAAGCTGAGGTCGAAATATACAAACAATCATTAGAATGACCTGAGGCCAGGCTATGCAAACCAAAAGGTGCATGAAAGAAGGGGAGAAAGAAAGATCATATAGTAAGCTTTGGTTTGAAAATTATCACTAATCCAAACAGCAAATTTGTTTATAGATATACCACCAGACTGAATAAACTCCATGCAGGTTCCCAGCAAAGCCTACATGGATTGTATTCACGTATGTGATACTGCACATCATGTGGCATCACGCAATCTCACGTCATGAATAGTAATGATGCATGGCATGCATAGGGAAGGTTTTGTGGCTTGCCTCAGTGTTACTGGCTGCAAAACCTGTATAGTGAATTTGGATCATTCTAGGGCAAAGGACAAGCATGCATTTTCTGAAAGATATGAAGTACAGAACACAAATGTATACATCATGATATATTGACTGCAGCCTTCAGAGATTTCACAATAAACCACTCATTTTACAAGGAAAAGGTCAAATATATGATGCAAATATTTGCACATTCTGCAAAACTGCAGTCTGCCTTTTGTGTTTTAATTAATTTGTTCTATCCTTTGTTTTAAAATATATATATTTCTTATTTCCAGTGTTTGCACGATGTGCCCCTTGGTGTAAATATGTTTAGCTATCCTCAACTGGTTTCGGCGGAGCGCAGCAGTGCACAAACTGAAGAAGTGGACCACCTCAATTGTAGACAGGACCCAGACAACCACACATATGAACCAGATGCATTCAATTAATATTGTGTATCTTGTAACAATGGCAAGTGGCATTGTGCTACAGTTAACAGACAAAACCTTATAACCAATAAGATAGCATATATCCAGCTCACTAATCCTGTGGCAGCAGGTGTTAATTGTAGGGGTGGAGTACAAATGGTAAGGGGTTCTAGTACAGGGTGTGCAAGTTTTTTTTTACTGTTGTGAGAGTTCAGATTATGGCAATAAAGTGAAGGATACACAACTGTTTTTTCAATCTTCTTGTAATAGCTGCAGGTGTAGCAGAACTGTATATATAATAAAATGTACTAGCCCATTTACACAAGTGCCTGTATATCTAATCAGCTAGAAATCTCATTGTTTGCCACTTTTGCACATCACTTACTATCATGAAAACACTGTTCCCAGCAGTGTGCACTCTCATCTACTGTGTTTGCATGATGGTAAGTGATAAGCATAATTTTCAAATATTGCAAATTCAAAATAAGTGCACTCTCAGTAAGCGCAAGACATGGAGTGGGTGGGAAACAGCACAAGGTAAACTGCAGTTGGTGGGAAATGCTCACTAGAAATTGAGCCTGAACTATGGCAGGCATGTCTGGAGTTGTTGGAGTTGTGCTCTTTCGGGCTCAGCATTGGGATGTCCAGGAGTCCAAGATTTTTGCTGGACTCCTAGATAGAGAGCATGGGCCCAGGTTGCTGCAGCAGGGCTATTCTGGTTCACAATATAAATCTGAAGCCTGGAGTAGTATTGATAGGGCCTTAACCAGTGCAGCAGGTATTGCCTGCACAGTTGAATAATGCAGACATAATTTTGATGGCCTCCAGAGGGGGAAGCGGGATATCCTTGAGCTTTGTATCAGGGAATGTTGGGCAGGGGGGCACCCCACAGATGTGCAAGTAACAATTTCATTGAGTAACTGTAAGAGTTAAAATCTGAATATAGTCAAGACTGGTCTTCATATAGGTTTTCTGTTTTGTTTTTTCCACAGCTGCTGATTAGGCAGTCTCGAATGTTCAATCCCATGCTGTATGTCTAGCAAGGATGCGAGAAGCATGTGGTATGTGTGCATCAGAACAGTACTGTCTAAATAGTATTTTAATCATAATCATTTTTATAGTAATTTTGTAGCATTAAAAGTTAAGGGCTGTTTAGTTTGTATTTAATTGTTATTTAATAGAGTTGTATCAAGATGAGCATGCATATCCCAACTGTAAAAGAAACTATGCATGCAGAAGTCTGTACTACAAAGCAATGGTGCCATATTCACTAATAACAGTAGGCATGCATCGCTAAACTGTAAAAGGAAACTTATTCATGCAGTAGTCTGTAGGACAAAAAAACAGTACAGTATTTTAACATAGTCATCTGTTGTGGGTTCAAAAACCACACTTCTCAAATATACAATACTGCTAGGTTTTCAGCATTATTAGAATGTAACTTCATACCTCCATACAAGTGGCACAAATGACTTTCTGTAATCTGTAGTCAATATAATTGGAACACACATATGTATCAAATTGAGCATGCATATCACAACTGTAAAATAAACTATGCATGCCTTTATTTGTAGCACAAAGCAATGGTGCCATATTCTCAAATAACAGTGGGCATGCATCTCTAAACTGTAAAATGAAAAGTATGCATGCAGTAGTCTGTAGGACAAAAGAAGTATTTTAGCGTAGTAATTGGTGGGGTCAAAAACTACACTTCCCAAATATACAATGCTGTTATGTTTTTATCATTATCGGAATGTAACTTCATATCTATATACCAGTTGCACAAACAATCTTCTGTAATCTATAATCAATATAATTGGAACATGCATATGTGCAATATATGCACACATCAAAGGTTGGTGGCTACAATCTGTACTATAGTGTGCCTCTTTGGTAAACTGGGTAGTCTTAAAAGTAAGGAAGAAACTTGTTAGAGAAAAAAGAGAAAACATTAATAAGTTCATATGTGACATACCAAGCATTAATACAGTTATTATACTCTGTTGTTTACACTACAAACTCCTAACAAATACCTTTGTTTACTGTTCAGACTACCCAGCTACTAACAGATACATGATACACAACAGATTGTAGTAAGCAATCCTTGATGTGGCGGTTCCCTATTAGAAGACTGAAGACACATTCTTTCAAATGCGTCTTGGTCGAACTCAAAAGCCTGAAACGGCAAAATATCAAAGTGGCTTTTAAGCAAATTCTTTCCCTGGGAAAGAATTTGTTTGGCCGCTTTATTACGTTGCCATTTTCGGCACTGCAGTGCGGTCTCGGAGTTGGTATATTTAAGTAGGAGGGGCGTGGGGGGCAAAGTCCCCCCACTTAATGTAATGTTTAAAGTGTTTTTTTTTTTGTTTGTTTTTTTTTTGTTGGAACAGCGATTTTTTTTCCCTAGGAAAAAATCGCTGTTCTGACAGTTCGAAATTGTAAGCTTTCACTTACATAGGGTCGATTAATCACCGTTTACTTTTTTAAGAGTTCAGTGATCTAATATAGACCCATTGTGGCATACATTGCACATATGCATGGTCCAAATATACTGATTACAGTTTACATCAAGCCAGTGGTGACTGCTTTACAGCTCTGATGTCACATTGCAATATTGATAAAACCTTAATATATTTAATATATTATATTATATTATATATATTTAATATATTTGGGAAGTGTGGATTTTGAAGGCACAACCTATGACAACCTTGTAATAATGAACTGTTGTTTTGCCCTCCAAAGTAATGCATGCATACTTCCGTATTGCAGTTAAGAAATAAATGTTCAGTTTGATACAACTGTACAAGTAATATATTTATTCATTTATTTATTTATTTATTTATTTATTGACATTTGTTAACCGGGTTTGTCCAACTGGGCTTATGGCCCATTTTCAGTGGAGACCCGAGGAGAAAAGCTTCAGTAGTACATTTTAAACAAGTACAATTTTAAACAATATTGATATAATAGCAGTTATAGCAAAAAGATTCACATATGTTGGGTTACATGCATAAAGTTAAAGTTGCATTAAATAGAAGCTAAGTAACAATTTTACATTGATATAGTTCAATAGGTCAACAATAAAATTTTTTTGTTTGTATAAAATTATGCAAATGCATAGTAGACACATTGGAGAGAGAGGTGTAATGAGGTACTAAGTATGGTCCTTTTGAGGGTACATAAAGGGAAGGAATACTAGGTAGGGGCATGGCAAGGGCAGATATATATAAATATATAAAAGCATTATAACTTTTTAATGCTAAAATAACACCACTGTTAGGATGCATACATACTGCATGTGTCTCACATCTGTGCCAGTCTAGTGCAAACACAACAGAATGCCATTAAGCATACCAATCCTGACTATATCCAGCTTTTAACTTTGACAAGTAGTCTCTGTAAGTGACACTTATACATCTGTGGGATGCCCTCAGTCCTACATTCCTTGACCCAACAGTCAAGGGTGTCCCTCTTCGTCATCCTGAGGTGTCTGTATTGGTTCCTACATTGTTCACCAGTGCAGAGGATACCAGTAGCACTATTCAGAGCCTGGACCAGACTTTTTCAGGCTTCTGCCTTGTACTCTGAGCCACAGTAGTCACTCTGCAACAGCCTGGTCCCATGTTCATTGACTAGGAGTCCAACAAACACTTTGGACTCCTGGACAGCCAATCTTTGAGCACGGAATCTCAACAACTCCCTAGGAATGCCAGCCATGTCTATCACAGATAGACAGGAATGTAAACTAGTGTTTCCCACCAATTTCAGGTATCACACTTACTGGGAGTGCACACTTTCTGGATTTGCAAGATTTGAAAGGGATGTGCATCGCTTACCATCGCACAAACAGAGTGACTGCTGCCTGGAAATGAGTTTGCATGATGGGCAATAGTATAAATTGAATTCATCCAATGTATGTGTGTAGCTGTCTGGGTCTTGTCTGCCACTTGTGTGGCCCATTCATGTAGTTTGAGCACTGCTGCTTTACGGACAAATTAAATGCACATAGCCAAAGCCATTTGTGCCAAGCAATGCATCGCACTCCATGCTCAACAAACCCAATTACATACATTTGTAGATGAACTGAGTACCATCTGTACAGCATATTAAACATATCCTTAGCACCTTCTACCACAGTCAGTGAAGTATTAGGTGTATACAACACCACTTACATCTGCCATTTGCTGATAACTTCTTAAAATACCCGTTTCTCAAGTGAGTGTGTAGCTCCACCTATTAATGTTATAATTCTTATCTTTTTTGTCCCCCTTGTACTGGGTTCAAAGGCAGCTGGAAGGAACAATTGCAAATATTTTTATAAACTATAAATATAGTTTGCATGGAAATGTATTGTTGGGCCACTGTTGCACTGTGCTTACCATCGTGCAAACATGTGATTTTTGTGTTAGCGCTACGTGGCGCATTGTGCAAATAGAAAATAAAAAATAAAATAAAAATGTACAATATTAAACTGCAGACGACAAGGGAAAAATACATGTACTGTCACACAAATCAAACATCAGATTATCATGTTGTGACCTTTGAGGTGCATTATAGGTGTTGGCTGGAACATCATATAAGACATGTGTTTTAAAGTGGGGAATATGGCACAGTTCACATCACTTGCACCGTGTGTTGTGTGCTTGTCATTACAGACAGGAATCACAAACTAGTGATGCACCCAACAGTTTCCCAATTCCCAAGCCTTACAACAGCACTCAGTAGAAAGTAGTGATAATTGCATCCCCTCAACTCTACATATAAAATCACAATATATGTCACAGGTAAAATTAACATGTCTACAACAGAAATGCATATATAGTAAGCAATAAGCTAGCTATGCACCCTCAGCATCAGACACTGATTTTGTATCCCTGAATCACAGAGGTGGAATAGAGGGATCTGGCACAGTTATCATCACTTGCAGAGGGTGGTGTGGGTGAGTCAGGAAGCCTAGGTTGACCCAAAATGTTGGTGAGTGCTTGTGAGTAAGAAGGCATACATTTGGGCTAAAATAAAAAAGGGAAGTTAGAGAAAGTGAAGACCTACTGTGTGTGTGTGTGTGTGTGTGTGTGTGTGTGTGTGTGTGTGTGTGTGTGTGTGTGTGTGTGTGTGTGTGTGTGTGTGTGTGTGTCCTTCATGTGAATCTGGTGTGTGAGTGTGTGTATGGACACAGGCAAGTAGAGTGCTAGCTCTACCTCATGGTCTGTTGAACAGGTGTGAACTGTGGATGGTATAGGTTGCAGTTCATAGTTGTCATCCCTGATTGCAAGACCTGGCTCTGCCAGGAGTTGCACTGGCACGTTGCCATCCTGAACCAATCTCAGATGTACTGCTGCTATGTGAGCACTGTCTGTTGGATGAGCTCCCTTCCTGGGAATGTCCAGAGCCATGACCCCATGGCCTGCCACGTCTGTGTGTGGACAGCACACTCACTGAGGAACCAGTGGAACTACTGCTACTATGGGACCATTATCTAGAACTGCCACATTGGCTGACAGCAGGTGATGTTGCTGTCCTATGCCCACAGAGATGCTGCTATTCTCTTTGCTGACATTCCATCACAGACACTGCTCATTCCAACGTATCATGTATGTACTGCATGGTATTAGCAACACAATGTAGGCATTCACACCTGTCAAGCTGTGTCACATCCATCCTCCTGAATATTTGCCTTGACAAATGATGGAACTGGCCTGTGCTTCCATGATGGCCCTAAACATTTGCCAAGTGGCATGAAAAGTCACACCTGTACCAGGTGGTGGAAGAAAAGCAGGCCTCATCTGAGCACCACTATCACTCCTCCTGTGTGGCACCTCATCTATGTTTTGGCTATAATCAGGCTCAAAAGGCATTGAAGCCACAGTAGCCACACTCCTCTGATCAATGTCCTCCTCATGAACCTGTCCAAAATCTGGTAGGCATATTGGCTGTATCAAAGGTCAATATATGTGATGGCTGAATGACATCCTCTGTGTCAGATTCAACTTCTGCCCACCCAGACTGTGCCTCACTTTGGCCACCATCATCATCAGACTCAGATGTTATACTGTCATCAGGTGGCACAGTGCCCACAGTTCCATTGTCAGAAACACCTGCGAGAAAAATGCAGAAACACAGGAACAGCTTAGTAACGAAAATACTACACTGCAGTATATGCTAAAAAAGTAACAATGCTGCCAGTATTACTGAAAGCTGAGCAATATGTAAAACATGACTTAAATACAAATTACACTTTACAACATTGCTTTACATTGATCTGCACTACTAAAATGACAGTACTTCACTTACCAGTTGCAGATGGCAAGCATGCCTGTAGGTCAGATGGAACTGGAAGACGTGAAGCAAGAGGTAAGGTCAGCAAAACAACTATCAACAGTAACACAGGGTCTATTATATTGTCTCCTGAATAGCAGAAATCAACAAACAGTTACCCAAGAATTGGTTTCCTATCACAAGTTACGCTTATACCTGTAGCAATCTTCTAACCACCCAAACAAAAAAACAGATGTACCACAAATAACTACTCTAATTAAATGCTTTGACATGTACAACACTATTCAACTGTTTAGATAACTAGGCTTACCTGGAAGATCCTCCTGTGATGTGGTTGGTAGAGGCAGGTCCTGCTGCATTGATGGTGGACCTGGAAGAAGTGAACCAAGAGGTAAGACCAATAACAGCATATTCAGCACTAACAGATGTAGTAATACATTTGTACATTTAAAGATGCAACCAACACAAATGTACTCAGTAATGTGGCTGACAAATACAGGCTAAGCTTATAACAGTAGCAATCTGCAATCTCCACAAACAAACAGCTATATATGACACACACTTAACTTATTCATTTCTCTTCTAGGAATATACAACACTATTCAACAGTACACATAGCAAGGCCTACCTGTAAGCTTCTCCTGGGATGTTGACACACTGGCACTCACATCAAGGATATGCTGCACATCAGTGTCTTGGGAGCTCTGGTTGCTCCTGAGGTCAGTAATGAACTGATCATTGGGTAACAGTTGTTGTTGCATAGCAGGATCTCCACCTCTTACCATGAAGTCATGACCTACTGCAGCAGCTCTTCATCTGGCAGCTGTTATCATGTCAGTGGCCCTATGGTACACTTGGTCATATGTTCATCAGTGGCCACGAACAGCATTTACATTGGCAAGTACTTCTTGCTGTAATGTCATTCAATGGGCACTATCCCTCCTGAACCTTTGGAGTAGAAACACACCATGGATGCACAGGTCATCTACTACGGCCAAGTATTCCCTATCAGTAAATGGTGGGTGTCAGGGATTCACAATTCTGGATGCCATAGCTGTACTTGGTCTGAAAGAAGACAGATGTAGAGTACACATAAGTATCACATAACTGTAATATAACTGTTTATGGATACAACATAGAAGATACAGTCAGTATTACTCAATGGAGAAACACACAGCAGTCAACATATAATAGCCAGTAACAGGCAGGGTGCAAAACAAGGCAATTGACTATAGAAACATATTCTTCTTAGTGCCATAACACTGCCCACCTAACTATCTTCCCCACAAAGGTACAGGCAATTGCCACTGTTGTGTAACATTACATCTTAGTAGTGCTACAAGTGCTGTCAATGTGCTTGTCCATGAAATATTTTTAGATATATTCCACACAGCAGTTTAACCGATCTATTTATCTGTGTTGACAATCATGAGTAACTGTACAATGACTTGATAAACTGGGCCATGCTATCATTAGACTTGTAAGTCATACATAAAGATCACCTTGGAGAACATTGTGCTTCACCAAGTTTGGAAATACAGTCCAGAAAATGCTATATGTAGGTGACAAAAATTAAACATACTGTGTGAGAATGATGACTCCTTTGTAGAAAAAGCTTGGAAATACTGGTTGAAAATACTGCTGGTACACAATGTTCAAAACATATAGGACTAACAAGAACTTGACTACCTACAGGGTTGCCTTTTTATTGCTTGTAGATTAGTTATGGATTGCAGCTGTGAGTGATTACTGTTTTGGAGGGGAAAATCACAACTGCACTGCAGTCTGCCTTACATCCACTGAATGTCATCTTCATCTGCACAGTTGTTACATGTAACCTTGGAAATGTCGGTCAGCAGGAGATTACTCTCAGATGGATAAGGACATCATTTTAGGTTGTGCATGCCATAGCATCCTTTTCAGCCTTTCAAAGACATACTTCTGTAGCTCCCATTATGTGATGTTTTGTCTGTCTGAGTGCAGCAGTGTACAAACAGGACAACTACAACCTACCTGTTGTTCCACTTCATATTGGAGGCCCTATCACTTATAGCAATTGACATGGGGGAGCAGTTATTGATTTTATGTCTGTATGAGGTATGATGTTGGAACTATGTTAGGTATATATGTACATATGACACAGTTTTTCATGTCTAACTGTGTGTTAACTTACTACCAAGATTCTGTAAGTATTTTACTGTCTGTACTGCCATTGTCCCCACATTTTGATAACAGATATACATAAATCACCTATATATTGACAGTGGAGTTGTGATTAAAAAGTGAAATATTATTCATATATGTTCACATTACATTCTAAAAGCCATGGATAGGAATGTTGCTTGACTATGGTCTCCATGCATATTCATGTCCTACTGTAAAACATGACACCTAATAGCAGGTGTCGGAGTGTAACAATCCAGATTTTTATGTCCCAATATCGACTGTGCGCACTGATATACCTTACAGCACTGTAGTGAAACGTAAGCAAAACACCAATACAAGTGTAAAGCTAGCATTGGCATTAACCTCAACAGATACATGCAGTCTCTTTAAATAACACAGTCCTTTCTCATCCACATAACTTAGAGATTAGAAACCAAACCATAGGTTCATAGATGTGTACTAGGCTAATGGCCTTGGAGCCTTTACAAGCCTAGCCCATTGGAGTACCCTGGCATTGTGCAACCCGACCTTAGTTCCCAGTGCCTCTGTCAAGTAAAGCCACTGGAGTGATCCCTGGGGTGAATTTTCTATTTCCCATCCACTCATCAAGATTTCTCTTGAAGAGGGCCAGTGAGGTTCTCTGCTTGACATGTATGGGAAGTCTGTTCCATAGCATGGGCAGTCTCTGGGTTATGAACCTGTCGCTCCAGCATGTTCTGTTGATTGGGGTAATGAGGTTGAGATCTCTGGAGCGTATGGTGCGGAAGGATTGAGATTTCTTTAGATGTAGTATTTCTAACAGAGCTGGGTCAGACATGGCTTTGTAAGTCAAGCAGAGATCACCTCTAAGTAGGTGATATGAGACAGAGAATAGTTGGAGTTTTTTGAGTCTGTCCATATAGGACAAATGTTTAAGGCCTAGGATCCTCTTTGTGAGGTACTTTTGCAGCCTCTCCAGTTGTTGCATGTGTTTAGTGAGGTACATGCCAAATGGGGCATTGTACTCAATGATTGGCCTAATGAGGGAAGAGTAGAGGGAGACAATGACCTCTTTCTTCCTGAATGCAAAACCCTTAGTAATGAGATGTGCCACATAGAAGGACTTTCTAACCACAGTGGCAATGTGGTGGTCAAAAGAGAGTTGCTGTCAACCTGTGTTTCCAGATCTCTTATAATGCCTTCTGTGTTCAGTAGACTACCATCGATGTGGTAATTCATGGGAACTGGGTTTTTCCCAAAGGGGATGATGACACATTTTTTGGTATTGAGCTTAAGGCTACGGTTCTGACACCAGTCATTGGTCTCAGTGAGGCCTTTCTGTAGGATGTCAACATCACTTGGGGAGTTAATAATAGCTCCCAACTTGCAATCATCTGTGAACTTTGTCATCCAGAGTCCCTTTGTGTCGTCCTGGACTTCAGAGAAGTAGATACCAAACAGGAGAGGACTCAGGACTGAACCCTGTGGGACTCCACTCGTGACTGGTCAGCAGTCTGACTTGGAGTCAGCTACTTTTACACTGTGGGTTCTACCTGTGAGCCAGTTTGCAACCCACCTAGTGATATAGGGGTTGATGCCTAGCTTAATGAGTTTTTCTATGATTCCTGAGTGGGGAATGGTATCACAGTCCTTGGCCAGATCAAGGTAGGCTGTATGAACCACCTTGCCTTCATCCACAGCTCTGGTGACTGACTGTAAGAAGTTGACCAAGTTGAGCAGCATGATCTACCCTTCACAAAATCAAACTGTGTGGGATCCAGAGTTTTGAGATTCCCTATATCCTTCTTTATTAGGTCCATGATGATGCATTCCATAGCTTTGCATATCAGACTCATTAGGCTAATGGGGCGATAGTTCCCAGGGTCTGTAGTTGCTCCTCCTTTGTGGAGAGGGATGACTGTAGCAGTGCGCCATTCAGTAGGGACAAAGCCTGAGGTGGGGCTGAGATTGAACAGGGCACACAGGTGAGGTGCCCAGGTCAGTGTAATATGTGTGGTACAGGATGAGGTCATGGATGGATTGTCTCCTGCACATTGTCTGAACATTCACTTGTGTGATTAATACATATACAAGAGTATTATATAGCTAATGACATTAGTACACTGTATAGAGGGCCAAATAAGTGCCCCACATGCAGTAGTTAAATGCTCTATGTATTGTTATGAAACAGCTTTCTTACACACACACACACACACACACACACACACACACACACTTGACTGTAATAGGAATAGAACTCCTACCTATCTAAAGCCAGAGATTACAGAATACAGCAAAGTGTGCAAGTGCCACAGCTGAAGTCCAGCTTGGAGTGTGTCCGACAACACTTTATAGGTGATGACCTCAGCAGTGTCTCTTAAAGAAAGGACTAGGGTAAACCACGCTGTTGTAAAATGCTCTAGGTAATTCTATGTAGCAGTTCACTCTCACTCACAAATACACATACAGTTGACTACAGTGGGAATAGACTTCCTATTTATCTAAGTGTATGGACTTAAGGACAAAGTACTTAATGCAAGTACCACAGCATTGCTACAGCAGTGCAGGTGAATTTATAGTAGGTGTCATCAGGCCATGTGGGGACAATAGGTTGGGAGGTCTGTGTGAAGTGAATGTGTCAGCTTGTGCAAGTTTCAAAACAACAGGAAACCATGGCCTTGTTGAAACAACTGCAGGATACCACGTGTACTCTGCTGACTAGACACACACAGTCAACCCCAGTGGGAATAGAACTCCTACCTATATAAGTGAATGAACTACAGGACACAGTACTTAATGCAATCACCATGGCACAAGTTGGATCTCTAAAGGACTGCAGGTGAACCTATAGTTGGTGACATCATCAGGTGATGTGGGGGACAATAAGTTGGGAGGTCTGCATGAAGTGGATGAGTCAGCTTGTACAAGTATCAAAATAGTGGGGAACCATGGTCTTGGTGAAGTAACTGTAGGATAGCAGGTGTACTATGCTGATTAGACACCAACACACACACACACACACACACACACACACACACACACACACACACACACACACACACACACACACAGTTGAACACAGTGGGAATAGAACTCCTGCCTAAGTGCATGGACTACAGAACACAGTACTTAATACAAGCACCACAGCATGAATATAATTTACACCCGACTGCAGGTGCACATATTGTAGATGACATCAGCAGCCCATGCAGTGAACAACAACTTGTGGGTTCTGCCTAGGCACATAGCTTAATAGCATTATATGAGGCTATTAAGGTAATAGCAGTATTCTGTTAATAACCATATTAGTGTAGCAACAGGAGTACCCTTATAGACCATACTTGGATGTTTAATATTAGCAGAGCATGGTTGTGAGCACCAAGTGGACCTGTCCATGTGGGAGCACACTACAGTAAATATTACAGTTGGTAACATGATTCATACATGTTTTGAAAAAGGAATGAGACCCCAGTGTTATACTGATTTGTATTTGGGAGTGTTGAGAGGGGGGCAACATACTGATGTATTGTAAATATATGAGACATGCTTACATCTGGACCTTATTGTGTAATGTTTCCAATCTAATATTAGATCAACAATGAAGCATCATATATACACTCCCATAGCGCAGTGCACAGTGGGTTTGCGTGATGGTGAGCAAAGTATAGACACATGCAAATTACACCTCTTTGAACATAGGTAACCAGTGATCAAACAGGAACCACAGTGCTCATGTCTACTAGCCGAGTCTGTACTCCAGGCCTGGTTTTTGCAGTAACCAAGGGCAATTATTGAATATATCTGGTTTCTATTTTTGACAGTCTGCTTCTAGGTGGTCATGTTTGTCCAGTTTTAGTAATGCAGTGCTTCGAACAAAACAAATGAACAGAGCCAAACATGACACCTTTTGTTTTCTGTTACAAACAAGGTGATGGTCTTGTTCTTTTCAGAAAAAAAAGTGTCGTGTTAGACTATACTCAGAAAATTTACACTAGGACTGACGTACTAGCAATGGACATGACTTGGACATCTCCTACATTTCTAATCCTGTAAGTAAAGGAAAGTGAAACAGAGAAAAGAAGTGGAATGTGTAAAAGCCAGGTATGTTAACCACAGTAGAAAATAACAGTATATGTTACAAATGTCTACATAGTGTGAGATTTGAATCCACAAACCAATGGATCTTCAGAAGACAGGATAGATGCCTCATCCCTCATTGCTACAGGAAAAGCTTTGCAGCACAGTAGTACAAGCATTATTCACATGATGAAGTGCAACACAATGTACACTACTATTACAGATGAGCTGCTGGTATGGGTCAAACAAGGGAATTCCACTGTTTTATGTAGGTGTTGAGGCAAACCTCAGCAACTGTTATGTGTCAAAGAAGCTTAGCCTGTTCTTAGTTTGGTGATCACAGCTGATGTCTTGGCATGTCACAATGAAATGTATGTTAGTCTCTCCATGTTACTTGTTGCTCTCCTTCTTTTGTACCTTGTCTGTAGTTTGATCTTGGGACCGTTTTTGAAGTGAGAAACTGCAATGTGTATCATTACTTTACAACTGTTGTGTGTAATGCTTTACCATTGAAAAGGTATGGTGCTATAATTGGGCATGCATTGTTCCTCATTACCTTTGAGAGGGCTGACTGTGTGAATCTGCAATGGATGAGGCATACTACTTAGTAATGGGAACATGTAAGTGAATGCATTTGCTCTGTTGTGACATGTTGCAATTAGTTCTGTGGACTTTCAACAATATTTACCAGATTACAGTAGCAAGGTAAACAAATTGATAATATGCCATAATATCATTGATCAATCAGTCCTGGTTCAGGAATATACCTCTCAACCTCTTAGAGCATGATATGTGGACAAAGCCATAAATAAAAGTGGGACAAAAAGCATGAAAATAGGAACACTTGTTAAATATTACTCCTACAAACTAAGAAAGTTGATAGAATAACAGGTTTTGCATTATCATGAAATTTCTGAAGGATATGAAGTCTAAAACTCATGTGTCTGTCATTATTTATTTACTTCAATCTTTAATGATTTACCAGTAATCTTTCATAACACCACACATCTTTATGAAAAATGGACCAAAAATATAAGGTCAGATTCTGGACATTGTGTGACAATCTGTGCTGTTGAGAGGAATGTCTGTGAGGCAATGTTACAACTGCCTCATGTACACAGACAACCCTCTCCTCCTACCACCAAACACTAATATATGCGAGAGATGCAATTATACAGCCAAACTGGAGGCAAAGCTCTCTCAACCCAAGACTGGAACTGACAGTCAAGAGGAGAAGGGTAATACTTGCAACACACCACCAGTCTCACATAGACCTAATAAACCAACACCGGCAAATAACACACATGAATACACAAAAACATACTCGGAGGCTCTAAATAAAAATCTGCAAAAGCAACAGAGACCTCCAAAGCAGACATCCAAGCAACCTCCACACCCCATCATCAACCATGAAACACATACTTCACATAATCAGTGTGCCACACAATCACAGCCCTTAACGCAAAATAACATACCCAACACACTAGTAATAGGCGACTCTATAGTCAGGCATACTGATGTCCCACTAACTAGGCTGGACAAGGAGAAGGTTACAGTTAACTGCCTGTCAGGTGCCAGGATCCACCACATAACACAAGCACTCAAGTTGCTCCAGAACAAGTACAAATACAACTCTGTCATTGTCCATGTTGGTGTAAATGACCTGAGATGTACCTCCCTGGACTACATGAAAAGAGACATGGAAGAGCTCTCTGATCATGTAGCCCAGGCCGATATGACCCTGACCCTGAGTAGCATCCTGCCCTCACCAAGAATGATGTCACAGTATAAAGAAAAAAATGATCAATTTCAACAATTGGCTAAGTTTCTGGTGTCATTCAAAGGGGATCCAGTATCTGTCCGCCTGGGATGACATGCTCAACAAGCCACGTTGCTTCACAAGAGATGGCTTGTCACACATAGGCTTTCGAATACTGGCCAAGGCTCTTGCCACCCCCATAGTGCCTTTTTTAGGCAAGGCTCAAAAGACAAACCCAGCACTATAAATAGCACAAGTAACCAAAAACTGAGGGTAATGCTACTCAACGCCAGAAGTCTAAACCTCAAAATGCACACACTCGAGGCACTTCTCAGTATGGAGAACATCAACATCTGTGCAGTAACAGAAACCTGGTTTAATGCTCCTGAGAGCACCCAAGCACTACTAGGCTATAACTCATACCATACGTTTTGGCCACAGAACCAAGACCAAAACACAAAAGGCGGGGGTGTATCCTTATTCATCAAGGATACCCACACCTCCAGGTTAGTGGCACAGCACAATGCATCAGAGATCATCCATGTGCAACTAACAATGGGCAAAACTGCAATCCAAATTGTTGCTTGCTACAGATCACTCACCATGGCCCAGGACCCCCATTCTGCATTTCTGGAGACACTGGGAAATATGAAGGTCCTACCAAACACCTTAATACTGGGCGATTTCAATTACTCAAACATAAACTGGGAGAACTACTAAAGTACTAACTCCCTTGCCCAGTGCTTCCTAGAATTTATAAACTTGAATGCCCTGGATCAACTGGTCAACACTCCCACCAGAGGGAACAACATATTGGACCTGGTCATCACCAACATGGGCGACCGGTGTTCCACACTGGAGGTCAACCCCTCGCTGGTTAGATCAGACCATAGATTAATCACTCTGGATATCCACATTCTGCCCCCATACCCAATCAAGGAAACCACCATGAAAAACTTTTCAAAAGCAAACTTCACATTACTTAAGACCAAGGTGGAAAGGTTCACAGTCCCCATGCTAAAGGACAATGCTGTCCAAGCTGCTGAAACCTTTACAAAGGCACTCTATGAGCATCTGCAGGAATGCATGGATTGTGCTATCCCAAGTAAAACCAAGACTCACTCCTCCAAGAAAAGGAAACCAGTCTGGTGGACCCCTGCCATAAACAAGCAATACAACAGAAGGAGGAAACTAGTACAGAAAAGAGTAAATTCCCAAGAAGGAAAGACATCCCTGATCAGTATCAGCAAAAAACTATGATCCCTCATTAAATCATCCAAGGCTAGTTTTGAAAGAAAAATTGCCAATGACTCCAAAGATAACCACAAAGTGTTCTTTAGCTATGTCAATAACCTAAGTGGAAACTCTCAGATCTGCTCTGAGTTAGTGCAGAATGGCACAAAATACACTGAACTGACTGATATTGCAAACATTCTGACAGACAGGTTTAGTGCAAACTTCACCCCCCTCTCACCCCCTAAAGGGCCCATAAGCATACCATAAGAATGTTGGGCCCCATCAATCACCAATGCACAGGTTAAAACAGCCCTATCCAAAGCCAAAAACACAGCTTCAATGGGACCGGATGGGGTCCCAGGCTGTGTCTTACAAGAGCTCCAAAATGAACTAATAACTCACCTAAACACACTGTTCAAACTCAGCCTCTCTACAGGCTACATACCCATAGAGTGGCGCACAGCAACAGTTATCCCGCTCCACAAAGGTGGAGCCACAACGGACCCTGGGAACTATCGCCCTATAAGCCTGACTAGCCTGGTCTGCAAGGCTATGGAACACATCATCATGGAACTCATTAACAGAGACATTGGGAACCTCCAAACCTTGGACCCTACCCAGTTTGGTTTTGTTAAGGGCAGATCATGCCTCCTAAACCTGGTGGACTTCTTTGAGATGGTTACCAAGGCATTAGACGAGGGAAAGGAGGTCTACACAGCCTACCTAGACCTTGCAAAGGCTTTCAACACCATTCCCCATTCTAGTATTATAGACAAGCACACCAGCTTGAACATAAACCCCTACGTCACCAGATGGGGTGCCAACTGGCTCATGGATAGAACCCACATAGTGAGAGTTGCAGGCTCTATGTCCAACTCTAAACTGGTTACAAGTGGCGTCCCCCAGGGTTCAGTCCTAGGACCCCTCCTGTTCGGTATATACTTCTCAGAGGTACAGGTAAGCATAGGAGGACTACGGCTGACCAAGTTCGCAGACAACTGCAAACTAGGGGCCATAACTGATTCTCTGGCTGATGCAGACACCCTTCAGATGGGTCTCACTGAGACAGATACCTGGTGTCAAAATCATGTCCTCAAGCTAAATGCCAAAAAGTGCATAGTCATCCCCTTTGGAAAAAACAAAATACCCGCAAACTACCACATAGGTGGTAGTCCCTAAATACAGAAAATGTAATAAGGGATCTGGGGACCCAAGCAGATAGTAATCTCTCCTTTGATAATCATGTTGCCAAGGTGGTTAGAAAATCCTTCTATGCGCTCACCTAATCACAAAAGGGTTTGCATCTAGAAAAAAAGAGGTTATTATGCCTCTCTACTCATCATTCATTGGACCCATCATAGAATACAACACCCCATTTGGGATGTACCTTACAAGACACCTGCAACAGCTGGAAAGGCCACAAAAGTACCTCACCAAGAGGATTACTGGCCTCAAACAGATGCCCTATGCAGCCCGACTCAAAAAACTCCAGCTGTACTCAGTTGCATACTGCTTACTCAGAGGTGATCTCTGCCTGACATACAAGGCCATGCCCAACCCAGAATTGATGGACATGCTCCACCTAAAACAAAAGAAATCTCAGGGAGCCACACACTCTAGAGATATAAACCTCACCACAATGATAAATAGGACATGCTGAAGGGATAGATTCCTATCCCAGAGACTCCCCATGCTTTGGAACAGGATTCCAATATACATCAGGCAGAGCCCCTCACTAACACTCTTCAAAAGAAACCTTGACTGGTGGATGGGAAACAGAAAATTTACCCTGGGGATCACTGCACTGGCTCTGCTGGACAGTGGTGCAGGGAACTAATGGCTCTGTTGGACAGTGGCGCAGGGAACTGATGGCTCTGCTGGACAGAGGCACTGGGAACTAATCTAAGGGGGTGGAAAAGCCAACACACTCTGGCTAGGCTTATAAATGCCCTTGGGCAGATTGCGTAGTACTTACCTATGAACCTATAAACCTATGAACCTTGCAATTGTAGCAGTTGACAACAGTTTAGTTCAGGGCTGACTCTATGTGGTGCAGGCAGTACACAGGCAATACACGTGAAGGTAAAGGTTGTGTGAGCTGTCTGGCATAAATCTGACTACACATGTATGTGAGTAGGAGAAAGAGATTAGGCCCCTAGGTGCTCAGTGACTGTGCTCTGCATTGTCTCTTTGACAAATCAAGGCCATAGTGGGCATGGCTAGCTCTTTTACATACAAGTAAAGTAATTGCTCTGCTGTCACATGGTATGATACTTTCTGAACAAACACAACTATATTTACTTGCTTACTATACCAAGTTAAGAAAGTCACACATATGACTTATTATTATTACAGAATACTGTGTAGGGTCATCACTTACCTTGCAGTTACAGAAGCTGACACAGTTTTAGTTCAGGGCTGATTCTGTCTGACGCAAGCAATACACAAACATTACATGGGGAGGTAATGATTGCGTGATTTACCTGGCATCAATGTTAATCTATGTATGTAAGTCACAGAATGGTATTAGGCAACTAGGTGGACAGTGAATGTGCTATGCATTGTCTCTTAGCCAAAGCAAAGGCATGCTGTGCATACCTAGTTCTGCCTCAGCTGTTGATTCCTCCTCCAAGTCCTCCTGTGACTGTGCTTGTGGTGCAATAGACATTGGTGGAGGGATGTGTGTCCCTTCCCTTTGCTGATCCTGCTGCAGCTGTTTCTGCAAGATCAGATTATGTAATATAGCACATACTGTGAAGAGTTTTGTACATGAACATGGATCATACTGCAAGGTTTCAACAGATGTGTCTAGGCTCCTGAACAATGACTTCAGCAGCCCAAACACACACTCTATGATGTTTCAAGTTTGTGCGTGTGCCTCATTATAGCATTCTTTGGTGGGTGAATATGTACTTCTGATGGGTGTCATCAGGCATGGCTCTAGTGCATAGCCAGCATTCCCCAGTAAATGTCCCTGTGGGATGTCCCCCTAGCAAACATCTGATACAGCTATGATGTGTACCAGATATGGGAGTCATGATAACTGCCAGGGTTGCAAGGGCACAAATTCAACATAATTCCCTGGGAATCACACATGACTTGGCAGTTGATAGAGGGGAACCCCTTGTGGTTATAGTAGATTCTACCCCACTCACCAAGTGGTGCCTTGATGTGTACATGAATGCAGTCTATAGCACCCAGTACTTTAGGTAGTGTGCTATCTGGTAGAAGTGGACTATATTCCTGACCCTCTCCTCAGAACTATGAGGAAAATATGTGCTCACTGCCATGCATGAGCATAGCATCGAGAAATTTGTGTAGGATTCTGGATGCCGATGCCTGTGACATACCCATCATGCCCCCAGTTGGTCTTTGAAAGGTATCTGTAGCTAATATCTTAAGGACTACACATACCTTAGTTTCCACTGGGATGGGTTCCCCTTGATTGGCTCTTGGTCTAAGTTGAGGATGGCAGAGCTCACAGAGTTTTTGTAATGTGTCCCTGTCCACCCTGTAGTGCTCTAAAGTTTCCACATAATGTAGCATGTGAAACAGTAGCCTGGGCCTGAACATTGTTCTCCTCCTCAGCCTAGGCATATTGCCATCATAACTAGCAGCCTAAGCTTCAGCCTGTAGTACATACATATGGATTAAAGCTGCAACAGCCCCTAGCATTGTCTCCGCTCAACATCTTCTCCTTAGCATACAATGATTCTATCATACTTCATAAAGTGGCACTCAGACATATGTGGTGTTGCTACTGTGACATTGCATGGCATTCGTCTTCTATACCTACACAGGTGTAATGTTCAAATCAAGCCCATCTACTGCTGTGTGTGTGTGTGGTTGGTGGGTGGTACATTATGGCTATTTTATAATCTTTTGAATTGCTCTTCATTTCACTATCACATGAGGAACTTTTCACATAGCCACATGCATCCACCAGCCTCCTTTTTCTTCTGGCCACATGCCATCCTTCCTGCAGAGGAGAGGAGGCTGTCATGTGAAATATGCATCCACACATCATGAGGCAGAGTCATTCCATGACCCTCTGCAAGCCATCTCCAGACTACTGTATGCATGATTGCTAATTCTCTCATGGTGTGGTGCACATCTCCCATATGGACAGTGGCAGGTTGCAATGCAATCCAACAAATATACACATATGCACAATAATCTTACTGTCTTCCATAATATAGATATAAGGATTTTTTTACATAGTATAATAATTGCTAAGTTTTCATGTGATGTTGGCAGTAGTATAATGATGTCCTATGACCTATGAACAGTTGATATGTCAATGTTGCTGTCATTGACATGTGCTATACTGAGGTGTAGATGTACAGTATCGCTACAGGATGGTACTACAATCTGTGATGTGAGCTAATGTATTGATGGCCACTGCTGCCATTGCATTACATGCTCTTTCTATAACTGCTGCAGTAATATGCCTCCTTAGAACTGTTGACATGATATGATACACTTTTATGTATATTGTTGGCATATTAGGACATGTGTTGCTGTAGTGGTGCAGATCAACCTTCTACACAGTTCACATTCCACCATCACAGTGACATTTGCAGTATGGTACAGGTGTGCCTGTACCTACATACCACCATTAAATGTTCTGCAACAGACATCAATATAAATTCATTTTGATGGGTTCCTATGAGTAAAACGAAAACGCATTATGTCAAATGTGTTTTCGTCGACACATGTAGAGCAAACAGGCAAAACAGCGAAACAGCTGTTCAGCAAATTCTTTCCCTGGGAAAGAATTTGCTGACTGCTTCGTTGTTTTGCTGTGTTCTGAAGTGTAGTGTGGTCCCTTGTCTGTTATAGCTCCCGAGTGTGATTGTGCAACAGTTACTGACCTTAGGATTAGGGTGCGGGTTAAGGTAAGTGCATATGTATAAAAGTGTTTACTATTTTATATTTTGTGTTAAATGTATGGTTGAGTTGCATGTGTATGTGTTTTCAGTTGTTTACTTTTGTTTTTGGGGGGAAGAATTAGGGTTAAGGTAAGTGTGTATGTGTTTGGAGCTGTTTATGTAAATGTGCGAGAATTACTGATCTTAGGGTAAGGGTGCGGGTTAAGGTAAGTGCATATGGTTTAAAATGTTTACTGTTTTTTTTCTGTTAAATGTATGTTTGGGTTATGTGCATATGTGTATTTAGTTGTTTACTGGTTTTTTGGGGGGGCATAATTAGGATTGGGTATGTGTGTATGTGTTTGGAAGTGTGTAATGTGTTTTTTTATTTTTTTGCGGGGGTTGGAACAGCGATTTCTTTCCCTAGGAAAGAAATCGCTGTTCTTTGGATTCGACTTTTTCAGCTTTCGCTGAAAATGTGTCGATGTAACATCGTTCGCAGTTTTAAGCATTCGATGTTGCAATACAGACCCCATTTTGATTATATGGCCTCATAAGTCTTGTCTCACATGGTATGTTGTGATCCACACAACCAATGTATCACATGTCGTGATTCAATTGCAACTTGTGGAATTCATTGTATGTGCAGTTGTGTTGCTATACACAAGGATTACTGAGGTGGTCAACAGCACCATTGTGTGACTATTAGCATTTGTGCCAGAAAAGGTTCTGCAGGAGCCACTAATAACTGATCTCTATCATTTCCTGATATGACATCAGGCTGTTCAAACAAAACTCGCCCATGAAACACATATAGGCATATGTTGTGCAATCGATATAAGTATGTCTCATTGTTAAAGCTGTACAACTGTATGCATAATACCAGTGTGTGGATGTGATCAATGACCAAGGTTGTACTTGGAGATCTTTTCACAAATCATTTATTCCAATAAATGTGAAATGTTAAGGGGAATACACAACTAAGCACAGATCTGTATGTGGATGACACAAGACATATCCTTCCAGAGAAATAGACAATCCACTAGTTGACAGTTTGTCTCACATATAACTCCTCTGTCACCACTGGCCATCAGCTGATGTATACACACAGACATTACTTAGTTTTTTATTCTATTCACTTTGTGAACTATTTTTAAAATAGGTACTTTGTTGCAAAATCATTTTACTTTTATCTCTCCTCTTACCCAAAGGTGGTCTCTTTATTACCTCAGTGGTAACTGTAGTCAGCATTTGCACACAGTGATCATTCTAGGCATGTGCAAACCATGTTTCTACTTTTGTTCAGAGCAATTAGAAGCAGAAAAAAATACATGTTTGTATAACTGCAATTTTTATTAGCTGAAACTTACTAATTAAACATGACTTAATGATAAATTTGGGGTATCCGACATATGTAAATGATTTTAAGCAGAACATAATGTTTACTATTAAAGTATTACCATTTACTACAGAGTATGCTGGGAACTAATGCATTTTTATAACCCTGTTCTGCTAGTTCTTATCTTGCCAGCTTTCTTTTCTTTTTCTTTTAACATATGGATTAATCAATGTTCATCCATTGTGAAGTATATGTGTTGACCTTACATTATACTTTTACTTATCTATCCTGTTTTCTTTTCCAGAAATCCCAAATTTAAACATGATGCTCATATGTTTTCTACTTAATATAGTTAGCTTTACTTATCAGACAAAATGGTTGCTTATGGCTATATTGACAAGGTTTTAATTCTCATTAAATGGGTGTGTTATGTGTCATCCTATCTTGTGCACTTGTTAGTTCACACAAATTTACATTAATGCACTAGAATTGCTGTTAATGTATCTCAATCTAACCTTAATTTGCTGCTTTGCACTCAGGATACTACAATTTCTGATATAAATTTCCTGCATCATCTTGCTTTTCTCCTGTTATACAACAGCATTTTGAAACTTTACACTACCAAAAAACTTATATTTCCTGCAGTAATGATAAACTGGATTATTGTCTACATTATATACCTTAGTTAGGTTTTCATTACTATTATGTTTTGGTGCCTGTTTTGCATGCATTCTGTGGACCTCATAGGTCATTCAGTTCTGATTGTGGTCATTCTACTTCTGTTAGTTTACTGTTATATCTCAGCTCATCTCACTCTGTTACTCTGGACTCTGGATATTTTATTTTTGGAGTTAAATTATAGTTTGCATCCCTTTCATCTCAGTATTCAGGACTATGCTGAATGTCTATCCCTGGGATTCAATAAATCCCACATGGCAATTTTTTTCCATTTGTGCATCACACCATGATGTGCACGCAGATGAAACAGTTTGCGATTCAGTAAACTTAATTTATCATGTGCACACTGCTAGAGTCTGTGTAGCTTTTGTGGCATTCAAATCACCCCTGCAAAGATGTCCTCATTGATTAAATGAACTCTAAAGCAACTCTGTATACCTCCTAGCCAGGTATTTGAAAACTTTTCAAATATAGCCGCAGAAAGGAGCCTGCACAAAAGCCAAACTAAGTAAAAGTAATCACATTAGCATACAACTGACCTTAAAAAGCAAAAATACACACATTAATATGTATTTAGTCATCCTTGTTCTAAAAAGGGTGAATAACAGTCTTAGCAATAATTGCCAAATGTCTCACCCCCACATACCACTATACCCGTAAGTAATGTATACACCCTAAATATAAAATTGCATGAAAAACAGCACTGATGCTGTAATGTAGGCATATTGAGTATGCAAGTTGTGGAATACAGTAAAATTTTAGAAAGAATGGTTATCCCGTTTGTGTTATGCATACCTCTCCCCTGCAGTTCCCCTACCTACATGGTTACCAACCGTGTACAAGAGGGCCTCTGTACACAGTTACTATGCATATGAGGTCCACACACCTTTGATTTACTGAATCACTTAAAAGTGCAACCATGTAAGGCAGACCACTTTGTGTAAGGACTTGTGCAGTGCCTTTGCACTACAGTTTTAGCGCAATCACAGCAAAATGAGGAATACATAGCAGGTGTCTGTCTAATTGATATGAAACTATTTCTATAGCACCATGTGTATATGCTTGGGATAGAGTACAGATGGTGCAGGGTTTAAGTACAAGCCCTACACCCTTCTTATTTACCATTTTATTTTTTTGCTCTTGGTGGACACAGGGGTGTGCAGGGGTGCATAGTAGCATGATGTGCAGCAGTGATTGAAACTACACTTAATACTTGCAAGTGAGTATCAGGTGTTTTCAAAGGTACTAATTATAGCAGAATCAGGTGATTTTCAGCACAGTGTTATTCCACAGATTTTTAGACAGCCAGGTAGCCTCAAGTATGTTGCCTACTGCAATACTATTATAGTAGAGTCAAGTATCTAGTGAGAAGAGGATGGTGATAGCATTCTCCTACATGCAGGTGTAAAATGATCTCTTGAATGTCAACCACCAGAAAAAGCACACACCAGTTGACTGCAGTGAGAACAGAACCCCAAAGTAATTGAGAACACCAAATAGAGAACTCAGTATTTAACGCAAGCACCATAACAGAAGTCTGAATTTTAGATTGTCCGGCAACACTTTATAGCTGATGACATCAGCAGTGTCTGGTGAGAAGAAGATTGGTAATAGCAGTGTCCCATGTGCAGGTGTAAAATGGTCTCTTGAATGTCAACCACCTGAACAAGCACACATACAAACACACACCAGCTGACTGCAGTGAGAACAGAACCCCGAACTAACTAAGAACACCAAATAGAAAACTCAGTATTTAACACAAGCACCACAGCAGAAGTCTGACTTTTAGACTGTCAGGTAACACTTTGTAGATGATGGCATCAATAGTGTCCCACATGCAGATGTAAAATGCTCTCTTGACTGTTAACCAGCTGAACCACACACACAGTTTGCCTGCAGTGAGAATAGAGCCCCTACCTAACTAAGTACACCAACTAGAGAACTCAGTATTGAATACAAGCACCACAGCACAAGTCTGACTTTTACAATGCTGCAGGACAATTTATAGTGGATAACACCATCATTGGATGTTTGAGGGAAAATGAGAGGCCTGAATTACATGGATGTGTAGGCATATATAACTGTCAAAATACTGATACTGTATATATTGATATTGATTGTACTGATGACTGTAGGATATATTGATATGGATTGTACTGATGACTGTAGGATACACAGTTATGCTCTTCTGGCTAGACAAACACAAGTTGATAGCAGTGAGATTGGAAGTCCCACCTAACTGTGTATACTAGCTACAGATGTTTTCAATGCTGTAGGACAACTTATAGTGGATGACACCATCACTGGATGTTTGAGAGAATGTGCTGGGAGGCCTTTATGACATGGATGGCTAGTCATGTATGTATATGAAGATATTACATTTTTGCATGTTACCAGATTGATGAGTGTGCAAAGTGTAATATTTGCTGTTATGTTTCCAATTTGCAGGTAAACTTTAAGAAACAGCTTTACAAACTATATGGAAACAACTGTCCATGTTACTACAAGTATTGAAACATCTGAATGTTTATTGGTAGTATAAAGATGGTCATGGTATGTAAGAAAGCATTTTTTTATTTACTTTGTAGTGTAGTTGATATATTTGTGGACAAATACTGAAAGACCAAGTTTCATGTGTATAGGTACAGGTAACACATGAATACAGTGCAAATAAAGTATTTGTTCTTTCCTTAAAATGTGCCTTCCCTTTGGTTGTCTTTTTAAATATACTTTCATGGGATGAAGACTAACTATGAAGTAAACATAAGTCATACAAGTTAATGTGCACTTTCCATAGTGCATTGTCAAGCAATTGGTCTGCGTGATCGATGGCAAAGTGTTTTGCAAATGTGATATACAGATTTAAGGACTCTTACTTAAAACTGAGAAGTACTTGTCCATACTGGCTATGGTTGACATATCTAGCAGATAGAATGATGTACATAAGTAGTTTATATTGGAAATGATGTGTCATAAATTGCCTAACCTTAAAAAAAGTATTTATACTGCTTTCCTCATTTGCGTGTAGTTAAGTGATGATTATAAGCGGGCCTCTGCTTTGATAAAATTATGAGATTTCAATTGGTTTGTTTCCTCAGTGCAAACACGTTAAGGGAAGAAATCCACAAATATGAGTGTAGAGGAGGCAGACCACTTCTTAAAACCACCAAGCACATTTTTTATTTAATAAACAATAAAATATATAAGCACTTTCATCTCTATATTCCAAATTACAGAGACAAATTTTAAAACAGCCCAGTTTGTTTTAAACCCTGTGATGACATCATATCCTGAAAAAGACTTAAAAAGTTTAAAGCAACAGTATGTCCTAAAACAAAGTCAGATAGCAGCAATATTCAAGTTCAAAAATATATTATATATCATGGATATTTTAAATAATTTAAACAATATAATAAAACCAATCCATTTAATATAATATAAATAAATATAACATTCTATTACCCCAGTAAATGTGCTAATAAAAGATAAACAAATAAAAGTGTAAAACAGTAAAAATAATGAAAGGTAAATGAACAGCTTCCACTAAGAATTGAACCTTGAACCTTCTACGTATGAAGCAAGTGTAATAACCACTACACTATTACCTTCACATACCCTATTACTGCAAGTTCAATGTCTTATAAGGGCTTTTAATTTTAAAAGGCTACTAATAGACAGGTTGTCATTCAGTCCTGGCCAGTACATGGAATTCAGTCTCAACTACCATGCGAGTTCCAATTTTTCTAATAGGTAGGGCCATGCCCCCCACAAATTCTAGGTACCACACAATCCAATATAATGAACTTCAATTCATGTTGTGGAAACCCTGTAATATGTCTCGTTAAGGCATTACCTTCCCAGCTATCTCATCTTTGTCTAAGATGTTCACTAATTCTGGTTTTAAATTTTCTTTCAGTCTTGCCCACGTAAAAACATGGGCAGGAATCACAAATAGCACAATAAATGACCCTCTCTGTAGAACATGTAAATTTGCCTTTAACCCAGATATTTGTTCCATTAATCTCCACACCTTTGTCTGTTTCAATAATGTTGTTACAAAATTTACACCTACCACATCTGTGCATAAACCCTTTATACTGCTCACCTTTCTGTGTCTCAAATATGTTTTTTAAACAATGTCCTTTCTTGTATACACAAATGGGAGCCTCTCTTAAAATGTCCCTCATAACTTTGTCATTCGTAATAAACTCCCAGTTTTTAGTCAAAATATTCTTTATGTAATTTGCTTCCCTATTAAATGTTGTTAAAAAATATTCTCGTAGGACTTCAGTGTAGCTGATACACATATTGTACTTTTGCTTTTATTATTATTAATAATGTTGAATCCTGTAGCTGTTAAACAGACATTTTCTAATGTTTGTACTACATTAGTGTTTTTCATGTTTAAAATAGGGGCAAAATGCCCAGATCTTCTCTTACTGTTCACTTCATTAGCAATTTGGTCTATTAATGAACTTGGGTAACCTCTCTTGACAAACATTTGTTTCAGCAAATTACATTCATCAATGTATGTCTCCCATACAGTTGTCATATGGCCAGCACGGACAAAGTGCCCCTTTACAACTGCCCATTTTTGTTTGAATGGGTGACAACTACTAAAATGTAAAAAACTATTGGAGTATGTATTTTTATGGAAAATCTTTGCTAGAAACCTGTTCGCAACATCATCCTTCGTTAAAAGGACGTCCAAGTATGCTATACTCATGTCGTTTATTGAATATGTGAATTTTAGAAAACTAGTTATGGTGTTAATATATTCCAGGAAAGCATTCAATATATCTCTAGGTCATTTCCACAATATAAACATGTCATCCAAAGAACGCATGTATGTGTTACAAAATTGAAAATATTCAGATGTCTTTAAATATTGTTTTTCCCACTCAAGCATGACAATATTGGCATATAGGCCCCCACAAGCGGAGCCCATTGCCAGTCCCTCTTTCTGAAGAAAATATTGTCCTTCAAATAATATGAAGTCGTTCCTTAATATTAAATCCAGCATCTGTTCAAAAAGGTTAACCCTATCCTGTGCTAGATTTTTAGAATGGAGATATTCACAAAACCACTGTAAACCAATGTCATGTGGTCAGGGCCAGCCTTAGCTGAAACGACGCCCTAGGCGAAGTACTGTTCTGGCGCCCCTTAAGCCCCACCCACACCGTACTTAAGGAACACCCCTATTTGAGCCCCACCCACAGATGGGTCACTCCCACCAAACGTACTCTAGTCCTTTCAATTTTAAAGAGTATTACTGGTGGAAAGAGATGTTTACATTTTGTTTGTACAAGGTGGGTGAAGGCCAACATATACAGTTGTGAGAATAAACCTAAGTCTGGCTAAAGGGCTGTCTGTAAATTATGGGAAGTCTTCATGGCTGGCACACAAAGTATTATTTCAATCAGGAATGGCAATTCAGGTCTATGTTATTTAGAATGTCTCTGAAATGATCATCTCCGAAAATGTTCATCACAGCTCTCAACCATTTATATCCTGAATCAAGAGATAAATGCAGAAATAATCAGGGGCTAATAAGAGACACGGTTTAAAATATTAGTCCTGTAATCATTACTGTACCTCTCACCCTCTAAGAGCAAGAAAACTGGACAAAGCCATAGTTAAAAATGGGACAATGGCCCAAAGATAGGGGCAATTTTTAAACCTGGCTCTTGCAGGCTTAGAAAGTTGATAGACTTCATACCCTACAGAAGATTAATTCTGAGACTCAAATGTCTGTCATTATTTTCTAACTTCAGTCTTTGATGATTTGCCATTAATTTGCCAGAACCATAACTTTATGAAAAACAGACCAAACATGTGAGACAAAAATCTGGATATTCTGCAAAATCTGTACATCTGAGAGTATTGTTAACTTGAAAAGTTGACAAGAAAAAAGAGAATGTGAATTAACGTGCATTTTATGAAGAAAAATAAGTCTATAATTTTAATTATTCCATGCCCTTTTATCTCCAAATCGTCAGTTTAAAGAAGAATTAGGAGGGACAAATCAAAAGTCTGAGCCAAAATTAGAGAAGACCCTGAAATCAGTGATTTTTGTGAGATGTGACCATCAAAGATCCCTAGCCTCATTAAATCCAACTTTATTTACGACCCCTTAGGTGATATAAACATGCCCGAGTTTGATCACCAGCTCTTCAAAACTCACTTGTGGTTTACACAAGGCTATGCGCATGTCTGCACACACACCACATGTGCACATCATAACTGGCTAGACAATTGGCTTTGGAGCATCAGTGGACTGCTGCATCCTCCCTGTATTGGTACATTGAGATCAAATGACATCAGGATGAACCACAATGGCAGTAAACCATACCTTCCTAATTCTGACTCAGATTTTAGTTCTGGGCTCTTAATCCCTCCAAAACTGGTGACTTTTGGAGAAATGCTAGTGAAGTACACTTTAAAATTAATGACTGTATTAAATTCACTTTCTCTTATTCTGTCACTGTCTAAAGTTGATGGCATTTATATTTTAAAAGTGCACCTGGTTATTTCTGGATGTGTCCCTGATTCTTAAAGATTTGTCCTTGATTTGTTGAGAGCTATGAGGTAAACCTTTGTGTGTGCCTTGAGTAGATGGGTGCATATTCATCAGCATTATTCCAGTCATAAAACGTGTCCCAGAATCAGACTGGCTGCTTTTTTGTAATCATGCCATTTCAAATCAATCTCTGAAAATAATTAGCATTTTGAAGCATCTTTAGTGTCCAAAAAAATTCAAGGCCCTATAGCTCCTCAACCAGGTGAAAGCTTGGGGAAGTGAATGGTGTTGACATGCGACATACCTGTTCAGCTCCCACTCTCCATCATCTGCAAACCTGCACCTGTTACCCCAAACCTCAACATGCAAGTACATTTTTAAAAAGCAATGTGTCTCGTTTTTCACTTTTTTATAGGACCCCACCAGTAGACCCACCCCCACCATGAAAACAGCTTATCTTAGTCTGAGCAGTAATGGACATGGCACTCAATGGGGGGGGCTCCTGAAGGTACAGTGATTCCCTTCTGATGTGCTACTAAATGATGCTGAGGATTCCAATCTAAACACTAGAGTGAGAACAGCAGGGTGACATAACAAGCCAAAGTCCCAGGTGTCAAAAAGTGTGCGTATATAGCGTGGACTTGGTGGATTAACTTCCAAGTGCACTGCAAAGCATTATGTGCGGCATCTTTTTATATTACTACTTCTAAGGACCCCCTTGCATCACCTACTTTTTAAAGATCTAAATTGGGCTCTATCAGTAAGTTAAAAATAGACCCTTTGAGAGTAACAATAGAGATGTCTTTACACCATGTTGCCAGCTTTCATTCAGCAGGAAGCAAAAGTCAAGTTCCAGTTGTGCTCATTTGGAACGCCCATTTTACCATCTCTGTGGACTTGATGAAGTTGACTTTGGACTTGGGGCTATCTGTCCTTTGCGAACTCTTTCCAATCTGGAGCGCTATCACCAAGAAGCAGAGAAATACAAAGTTCCTAGAGCCCGAGGTATGTAAGAAGTCCATTTCCAGAAAAGTGGGATGTTTATTTTTTTCTGCAGAAAACAGATGAAAATTGGAGCAGTAGCCAGGGACGTCAGTGAATGCAGAAAGCATCACTGACTGGATGCTTTAAATAAAGCTCAAGAACAGTAGCCAGTTAGCTACTGACTGATCACAGATGTAGGGGGAGGGAATGGAAGAAAACAGTAGGGGGCTGTGCTATGTGCTGTGAGGTCATGCTTTAGATTACGGAAGTGGGGGGAGGGCGCAAATGCTACAGAACAGGCGGAGATGTCGGACGGAGAAGTGGAGAGAAAAGTAAAGTACTTTATAGGTTCGTAGATTAGTACTAGGCTAACTGCCCTTATGGGCTATTTTAAGCCTAGCCAACTACCCTATGTGAGAATCAAACCCTACACCTTGTGTCTACAAGGTAAACACCTTAACCATTATGCCATCCTCCCACTTATTTATTACAAATTTTCAAAAAAAAATTTTTTTATATGTTTTTCAAAGTTGTACTCCACAAGCTGTGGCTGAAATGGGTCCCTTTAACTCAGTAAATTAGCCTGGTTACAGCATGCATACATATGTACATTAAATAAACAACAGAGTTTCTCATGGATTCTTTAAATTCCACTACATGTAAGCAGCAGCTGATATGCTGTCACCATACATTTACAATCTGGTGAACAAGACCACATCACAATCTCGGAGTAGTTTCCTAGCTTCTCATTGGAATCTGCATTTACTTGGAAGGCCTGGGGGGGGTGATCTAAACAGCAGATTTAATAAACAGCTAAGAATCAGCAAATTCACTATATGACAGTACCCAAAAGTCTTACAAGTAGCTTCACAGTTGTAAATCACTAAGGGGCCTAGCCCAATTTATGAACTGTTCCACAGCACTGCCTGGTTAAGGGACATCCTCAGATTCACACAACAGGCAAATGAAGGCAGATGTAATCGAACTTTGGACTAAAGGAATCAGCACTGTGTAACAGATCAAACAGCTTTAATAGTCTGTGCTAATGGGTAGACAGCTTCATGACCACATACTTGAGCAATATAACTAGGCAGACACACGAACACTGTTTGGGAAGGATAAACACTGAAGCACCCAGTAAAAACAAACCATAACATACATGCATACATACAAAATAAGACAACTATACTGTACATAAAATATTACAAGTATAAGAAAGGGCTGTGCAAATTTTTCTTTAACGTGTCTTCCCACACACCACTGCAGTCCTCCACTTATTTTAATTCTTCCTCAACTGATTTGTCCTACTTACTACACCCTTTTCCCTACATAGATTCATAACAAAATTAAGAGTTGCAATGAACAGCACACGACTTTTTAGGTCAGATAATTTGTATGGCAATAAATACTAAAACGTAAAGTTTCTGTATGAAGATAAAAACACAAACGTGCCCATTAAGCACAGAGCAAACCTATACCACAATAGAGTGTAATACGACACACATTTTGCCACACACGCTATATATGCACACAGTACACACGCACATTATGTATGTAGAGACACACTCCCAGTACATGCATGCACACATTTCTGTTACAGCTCACAAAACTCAATGTAATTTTACAGTTCAATTCTGCCACCACCTCCACATACAATAGACTGTAGTTATTGCACAAATTCATTTAAACATACTTCATGATCATAAAGATTAACTGTTAAATACAATACAAAAACCTCTTTTTATATAATAAATGAACACTGCATCAAAACTAACAGCCTTACGGAAAAAGCAGGCTAATCGCCCACTTCCACCTAACCCCCACCAATACAGAAAGGGTTCCAAAGAGGCAGAATGCAGTAGACAGGAAGGCACTAAGATATGCCTATGAAAGTCCAGCAGGCAAGTATACTCCAAGCCTAGATTATGCTGCCTGACCCCCGGGTTTTTACTTACCATACGAGCAGCTTCAGCCCACGTGCGATCCTCCTTCTTGCTCTTCTGTTTATCCTTCATCTTTCCTCCCTTCTGCTACGCGATTATCAACAGCTCACAAGACAAACACAGGCGCGGTCAAATAGGTCAGAACGGCGACCACTGAAGGCATAAACTATAGGCACCCAGACACAGATCTATGCCATTGGACGGGAATAAACATTCGGGCCTCCCCGCGCCTACAAGATCACTAAGGAATGCGGCCCGACATAACAACGGGGTCAAAGGGAACCTACTGCAAAAATTAAAAAAGAAAAACAAAAAAAAAAAACTCGAGTGCAAATTTATTTTAAAGTTGACTAGCACTACAGTAATATATTTTGTTCTATCTAGACAGTGACTGCGAGGAAGATAAACACATTCTGTGTCGATTTTTGGTTGATGCATTTTTTAAAACTGGTTTAAAAAAGTCAAGGAAGTGGAGAAAACAGAAAACAACTGTACATTAAAATTGCGCCCTTTATGAGGCTGGCCTGTACGGCGCCTTAGGCAGTTGCCTAGTTTACCTATGCCTAAGGCCGGCCATGCATGTGGTATCACACTGTACAGGTTAACCACATCAATAGTGACCAACAGGTATTCTTTACTATAACTGATGTCATTAATTTTCCTTAGAAAGTCCCACGAATCTATACAGACACTAGGCTCATTCCATACAAGTTTACTTAATTTCTTGTCCAAATACTTTGCCAAGGGGTAGGTAATAGATCCTCTGGCATCAACAATAGGCCGCATAGGTGGTTGGTACATATCCTTATGTATTTTTGGAATACCAAAAATACATGGGATACTGGGAAAGTCCATCGTGAGGTAGTGCAACTCATTAATAGTGATTAAACCATCAATAAACATGTCTTGGATGAAACTTTTAATTCTCTTATAAGCAACATTCTTTTCATTCAAGGAGGTCATAGAGTATGTGTCAGTGTTCAAGATCTCATGCATCTTATTATTATAATCCACTTTATTCATAATTACTACCCCCCACCCTTGTCTGGTTTCATTATTCTCACTCCATTGTTATGGAGCAGGAATTCAAGCTCAAAATTCTCTTCCAAATTCAAGTTCATATGTATCCTGTTCCCATTCCAGACTTTTTTGTGTAACTCTCTTAGATCAAGTTCACACACCCTTTCATAAAAAAATTAAGGTGGGGTGTAGTGGTGGATTATATGTGCTTGAAATCCTGAAAGGGTCACTAACTGATTCAATTTTATAAAACAGAATATTCAAATTTAATTTCCTGATATATAGCTTTCTTTAAGTCCATTAATGTATGGACTAAATCAAAAGATCTATCAGGAACAAAAGTAAATCCTTTTGCAAAAATGCCACACATAGTTTCATTCAAAATCAAGTCTGAAAAATTTTAATCTTTGAAATCATTCTCTGAGTTGTTACATAATTTTAATGGTGGTAAGGCATAATGCCCCCCTCCATTGTCCTCAGATATTGTCACTATCTCCCTCTCCAGGAATTCCTCATCATTCCCTGATTGTTGGATGTACCTCTCCTCGACTGGTAGTAGTTGAAACGAGCCCTCCCCCGAGTTTGTTGGAATGTCTGCTGGTTCTTTATTCGGTCCGACTGTCTTGGGGGGGTGTTCTTTGTCTAAAAAATCTTCATCAAATGTATCTAGGTCATTAATTTCATCATTATTAGCTATATCATTGTTATTGTCAGACCCTTCCCACCCTCTTTTGTTGTGTTGTCATTCTTGGGATGGGGGGGGGAGTCTAGGGTATGCTGTATGGTTAGCATACTCTTTCTCATCCCTGACAAGCTTTTTCAATTTTTTATTTTTAATTATTAACATTTGTTCATCTATAGTCCAAAATATACGACAATATTCAAACTTGTTAGTAGAAAAAGCTGGGTTTTGGGTAATTGACTTGTCCATTAATGTTACTTCATTATTTAAAGTCTCAGTAACAGTACTGTTGTAGTCAATTACCATTTGCATATACTCTAACCCAACTTTGTCAAAAAATTCAATAAGTTCTTTGTGAAAATCTGAGCCTGCAACAAGCCCAGTTGGATAACTGCACATACGAAGGCCTTTAGGAACAGTTCTTTGTTGTATACATTCCTTAAAAAAACATGTTGTCCATTTGCAATTTCTTTATCTTAAGTAGACAGTGATCCAGTTCACTCAACTGGTCATGTAAACTTGTTTTACTAGTTTTACTCTTGTTAGCTAAGCAACCATCATTCTTTAACCAGTCTGTTAGTGATGGCATATTAGATACATTTGTATTCACTACTAGGTTAGTTCTAAAATTGTCATTTACCTCTAGTTGTCTGCCTTCCATTTGTGTAGACGGAACAGTCATCCCAACTGCTGAAGGTTGCCTTTCTGCTCTCTCAGTAGACTTGTTTAACACTGCTGCTGTATTATGTTGAATAGAAGTACCAGGTAAGTTACAAGCTTTGCTCAAACCCCATGGGGTGGGGCGAATAGTAACTTGAGACAAACCCTGCTGCTCTAAATGATCCATCCTTTCCATAAGTTGCTGTATTAAAATAGTTAAATCCAGTGTTGCATTGTTCAATGTTCCACTCGACTGCTGCTGTGAACCAGCAAGTGAAGTGGTGCTCTGTCCTGCCTCCATACTCAACCAAAACCTTGAAATAATTCAAAACCAATTCAATGAATAAATCCACAAAAATGAGTGTAGAGGAGGCAGACCACTTCTTAAAATCACCAAGCACATTTTTTATTTAATAAACAACAAAATATATAAGTGCTTTCATCTCAATATTCCAAAATTACAGAGACTTCATCAGATACAAATTTTAAAACAGCCCAGTTTGTTTTAAACCCTGTAAACATGACATCATATCCTGAAACAGACTTAAAAGGTTTAAAACAACAGTATGTCCTAAAACAAAGTCAGATAGCAGCAGTATTCAAGTTCAAAAATATATTATATATCATGGATATTTTAAATAATTTAAACAATATAATAAAACCAATCCATTTAATATAATATAATTAAATATAGCATTCTATTACCCCAGTAAATGTGCTAATAAAAGATAAACAAATAAAATTGTAAAACAGTAAAAATAATGAAAGGTAAATGAACAACTTCCACGAGGAATTGAATCCAGAACCTTCTACATATGAAGCAAGTGTAAGAACCACTATACTATTACCTTCATATACCCTATTGCTACAAGTTCAATGTCTTATAAGGGCTTTTAATTTTAAAAGGCTACTAATAGACAGGTTGTCATTCAGTCCTGGCCAGTACATGGAATTCAGTCTCAACTGCCATTGCAAGTTCCAGTTTTTCTAATAGGTAGGGCCATGCCACCCCACAAATTTTAGGTACCACACAATCTAATATAATGAGCTTAAATTCATGTTGTGGAAACCCTATAATATGTCTCACTAAGGCATTACCTTCCCAGCCATCTCGTATGCGTCTAAGATGTTCACTAATTCTGGTTTTAAATTTTCTTTCAGTCTTGCCCACGTAAAAACATGGGCAGGAAACACAAATAGCACAATAAATTACCCTCTCTGTAGAACATTTAAATTTGCCTTTAACCCAGATATTGGTTCCGTTAATCTCCACACCTTTGTCTGTTTCAATAATGTTGTTACAAAATTTACACCTACCACATCTGTGCATAAACCCTTTATACTACTCACCTTTCTGTGTCTCGAATATGTTTTTTAAACAATGTCCTTTCTTGTATCCACAAATGGGAGCCTCTCCTAAAATGTCCCTCATAACTTTGTCATTCCTAATAAACTTCCCACATTAAGGGAAGAGAAGCAACAGTCAGTACATTGGATAATACTGAGTGTAAAACACACCTGCTACTTAGCTGGCTCTGTGCCAGCAGCAGTAAGTGCAATGAGATGTTTATTTTGAGCCCAGATTATAGAGGGCTTTTATCCAGCTGTATCTAATACTTTTAAAATTGTATTCATAATGCAGTGACATAATTCTTAAAGATGATGTAACTGTGTTTCCTTAGCGCAGCAGGTTTAACCAACATTGAGCGGAGTTAACTGCACCATGCCATAAGATGGGGAAGAGCCATTCACTGCCACTTGGCATTGGTGTGTGATACCAAACTCCATGCAAACACAGGAAATGGAAGGGGAATGGCTTCAATAGGGGCCATTTCTGCCATGTGTGTGCTGTGTGATTCTATTTCTTGACCCAATTAAAGGTGTTAAAATGGGGTAGCTCCAAGAGATAGCATACCCTTATTGGAACATTTTCTCCACTCTATGTCTGACAATATACCTAATGAGACCATAATTCTCAGTGATGTTGATATCAATTGGCTAACCCTCTACTCTAATTCTCCTACTGCAAGCATAAATCTGTATGGATTCATTCAACTTATCTCTTCCTCCACTTTTCATCATAAGCCCACTAAGTCCAGTTCCATCACTGACTGGATTCTTGTCTCTAGTCCAAACCTCTATCACTACCCTAAATCCCTACCAGACTCCATAAGTGACCATAGTCCAATATGCATCCAAAGATTCTCTCCCCATCACTCTTTCCTCACAAATTAAAAAAATGCTGTAAGCTAGCTAACTTTGACCCTGAGACTTTTAACAACTAACTCCTAGCTATAGACTGGTCCTTCCTATTAACCCTATCTCTAGATGAAGCTGTATTTCAATGTAACTCCATCTTCCTTAACACACTTAACTCTCTTGCCAGTCCCAGAATGGTTAGAGTCAAATCTCTGTATTTTCCTTGGCTCACTAACTCGACTAGGTCTCTAATTCACAAAAGAGATAATGGATGGAAACTCTGGACCAAAACCAAATCTCCCGCCAACTTTTAAAAATATAAGGAACTCCAGAATCTGACTAAAAAGCACATTAGCAATGAAAAAAAAGTTCTACTACCCCCCCAAACTATTACACCCTGAAAACCCCAAAGGTTTTGGAATATTATCAACCAGATACTCCACCCAGGCAATCCCTCTACGCCCAACCCCTCCCTCAATAACACACCCCTAGAAACTGCCACTCTGTTTAATTCATATTTCATTGATACCATCAGTAAACTTATGCAGACTTCCAACCCACCAAATCTCTCACCCCCGACTACCCCCAACTACAAAATTTCCCCTTCTCACTGAGACCAGTTCCTACCAGCTACATTAAAAACCTTTTCCTTAAACTAAAACCATGTTCCTCATCAGCTGATAAATTGCCACCTCTCTATCTAAGGACTGCTGCTAAGTCTATAGCATACCCAGTCTCCATTATCATAAATTGCTCCATCAGTGAATCCACTGTCCCTACTATTTGGAAAAAATTCCACACAATACCAATCCAAAAAGAAGGGAATTCCACTGAACTCACTAATTTCCATCCTACAGCCATACTCTCTCCCCTCTCCAAAATGATTGAACACTGTGTTCATAGACAATTCTTAGCCTGCCTCACTCAAAAAAACCTGCTCCCCCTACCCAGCATGGCTTCCGCCCCCACCATAATACCTCTACTGCTCTCATCTCCTTTACTAACTCCATTTCCCTTGCCAGATATAACAATAGACTAGTGTCCTGCCTCTTTTTAGACCTCTCTAAAGCCTTTGACATTGTCTCCCACCTCATCCTCCTCTCCAAACTGTTCCAACTCAACCTACCTACAGAAACTTTCATTTGTTTCAACAGCTACCTCATAGACAAGCAGCAATCTGTCAAATGGCTGTCTGTCCTCTCTCCTTTTCTCCCCATCAAACTGGGTGTCCCTTAGGGCTCAATTCTAGGTCTCTTTCTCTTTAACATCTTTACCAACCAACTACACCCAGTTCTCCCTCATGCAGTATGCAGATGACTCCATTATCATTTCCATCACTGACAATCCTGCTGACCTGCTCACCCTCACACAGAAATCCTTCAATCACACTGAATCCTGGCTTACTAGCAACAAACTCATACTCAACTCAACCCCAAAAAGAAAAAACTCCTTATCTTCCTCCCTAAATCCTTCTACCACCTTACATCATCATTTACCATATCTTCACTTAATAATACCCTGAAACACACACAAATCTCCTTGGTGTGACCATAGACGACCAGCTCAAGTTTGATCTGCACTCACATCACTGTATTAAGAAAACCCACCAAAAGCTTGGCCTACTATATAGAAACAAAAGGTTCCTCACCTCTGACTCTAGAATCTCACTTGCACATGCTTACCTGCTCCCCAACCTCTTCTATGCCTCACAAATTCTAACTAACCTACAGCCTTCACTTCTGTCCAAATTAGAAACCATCTACAAGAAAGCAGCCAGATTTGTTGCTAATCTGCCTTCTAAATCTCATCACTGCCATGCTCTGAGGACACTCAGCTGGCTAGAACTTCCTAAACAACATGTATTTACTCAACTTCTCATTATCCACTCTATCCTGAACAAACCCTCCTCCTGCCTTAGTATCTCTACATTAATTTCCCTCTGTAAACCCCCCCCCTCAGTCCCCCAGAAGCTCTGACCAATACCCATTACAGATTCATAAACTTAAAAAATTAGTAGGACAGAATCTTTATAGCTTTTCCCCTACCACTCAATGGAACAAGCTTCCCATGCCCCTCAGACATATTACCAATGTTCACAAATTCAAGAAAATGCTCAAACAACATCTAAAGAGCATCTGGTTATGTCTCTGTGATCATCCCACCTGAACTCTTTCCCCTCTTCCATCTCTACTTTCTCTCTACTCACTCTCCCTTTCTCACCCCTAATTACCTCTCTTTATTCAAATTTTCTATTCAAATAGTCCCAACATGACTATTATTGCTTCCTTCTACTTTTTTCTTGACTGTTACCTGTTTTTCCTCACTCTTGGTCTCTTTTCTAATTTACATTATATTATCATGTTAATTTTTTTTCTTGGATTATTGTAATGTGAGCTTTCTTAATGTACATTACTTTTTCATGTTAATTTTTTGTATTGATGTAATGCGGAGCTTTGCTCCCCGGGCCTCTGCTGAAAAAGGGCTTTTGCCCAGTCAGACTATCCCAGTCAACAGATGTTAAATAAATAATAAATAATAAGTGGTGAAAGGGGGGAAAACAGGGGAAAAAACAAAGGGAAAGCAATATAGGAAGGTGGAAGAGGGAGGTAGGAAAGAACCATAGCTATCAACTTCTTCAACAGTGTAAAATGGAAATGTATAGAATATCAACTGAATTTGGACTGTCACCTCAACAAAGAGGGATGGCAACAACACAGTTATGTTGTACAGCCAAATAGACTGAATCAAGTGTGTCAAGAAGACACATGTGCAAAGTGGAGAACTATGTATGGGATGATTTTTTTGCTGGACAGGTGCCAAATATTTTTATCTCTATTTCAGTAAGAGAGGAACGTTGGATAAGGGGCATAGGTGTGTCAGGGTTCAGTTAAGTCAGGTAGGTGAGGAAGTGGATGCAGACAAACAGGAAAAGCAAGATAAGACTCAGGGACAGTGAGGGACACAACAGGTTGGGGGGCACCATGACTGGGGATTGGGTGGGGACAATGGATACCCATGCCCATCAAATGTGGAGAAAGTGAGAATCTAGCTCTCACCCACAGAACTGTCACCACTCTCCCCTTACTTAGCTGGCTGTTGGAGTACTTGACATCTTTGTTTATGCACCATAATAGACAGCATCCTCTCCATTCAGTGTAGGTGCGCACCTCTGGTGCTCTCCGCTACCTCATGTCCCAATCCTGGCATCTTCTAGTGGGTGACATAATTGTCCGCTCTGCCAATACTCCAATAGGGTACCACTGCAGTAGCTACCTGATGTGGATGGCCAAGGCTGTGCAGGGACACCAGAGGCAGTACTGCCAGAATAGGTCTCAGATGCACTAGGGATCAGTGCAGGTGCTGGTGGAGTGAGGGCAGACTGAGACACAGTTGTTGACCTATCTCCCTGTGCTGTAAAGCATTTTGTAAGTTGTCAGAAATTAATGACATCAAAATGTTGTGACCACAGATATAAAAATAAAAATGAGAGTTAAGGGTTTGGTTGAGAGGGAAAAAAGAGATAATTAGTACCATCATATGTGACAAACAATAAATCAGTACAATATAAAGAATTTATTTCTGCTTTTACATTTAAGTATACTTTTTAACAATTACAATCTATAACTGATGATTGCTCCAAGTAATCCTTACAATATGCATATATTGCACATATACTTGATTAAATAATACAGATTAAGTTAACAGCAGGGCAGGTATGCCACTTTTGTTGAAATTATTATGTAATATTTTAAATTATTTTATTATATATTTGTTACTTGTGGTATTTGAACCCACAATATCAGACTACAGTATTAGAAATGACTCTCCCAGTTGGCTTGTGCTACAGATCGAAGCATGCATGCTTGACTTCACAGTTAAGATATGCATGCTTAATTTGCTACTACTGTATAGAAGAGCAATACTTACAATAAAATAAAAGTTATGTTGTGCTGCATACATACCCATTGCTTCCCCCAGTCTTTCTAAATGCTCAGCATGTTGTTCTTCGTTATCTCCTGGTTGGCTGTAAAACAAAAAGAAGAGAGCAAGAGAAGAGCATTATGCATACCAGTCTTGGCTATATGCAGCTTTCTATCTAATTTAAATACTCTTTATCTGTATACTTACACAACTGCGGGATGTCAGCAGTCCTAAACTCAGCCAGCCACTGTTTGAGCATAATAGTATATCCTACTTGCACCTTTCGAGGCCATTAAAATAGTATCCACAACTAGTAAACTTCAGAAAACAAATGCACAACTTGCTGCAGACTTCAGAAAACAGCACAGAAAATGTAAATCAAGTATAAAAAAGAAAAAAAACAAGTTTTATTAAGTGCTTTTCATCTCTCTGGGTCGAGAGACTTCTTCAGATACTAAACCATTACATTCTTGCCTTCTTATACCCACCCTTCCTCATCATTAACAACCATCAATTTACCATTAATTATTTAATTACCCTATAAGCAATTTTAGTAAAATACCATATACATATATATATATATATATATATATATATATATATATATATATATATATATTATCTACAGTTAAAGAAATATGTTAAACAAGAACAAATCTGTAAAGATTTGTGGACCTTTTTAAGTAGCATCAACAAATTGGAATTTAAGAGGGAATACAATTTCCTAACAGTAGATGTTAGGAACTTGTATTCCTCGATTCCTCACCTTGAAGGAATAGAATGGGTGAGACAAATGCTGAGAAAAAGGGGTGCACCAAGAGAAAAAATTACGCTAATTGAAGAACTATTAGATATTGTATTATCGAACAATTTTATAACATTTAACAACATATTTTGCCCCCAAAAAATAGGGGCAGCGATGGGCTCCCCTTGTGGAGCAAGTTTAGCAAATCTTGTAATGGCCCACTGGGAGTATGAATTTATTGAAAAGGTGGAGGAGATTAAAGAAAAGATCCACTATTTTACAAGATTTTGCGACAACATCTTCATGATTATTAAAGGGGATAAAGAAACAGTTAATTACTTATTGATATATTTCAATAGTACTACTGAATTCTGACAGTTTACATCAGACTACCAGACTGAAAGGATAACATTTTTAGATGTAGAACTAAAGAAAGATGAGGAAAAAGAGCAATATATAGAAAAAATACACAGGAAGGAAACACATGCGAATGCATATCTACATTTCTCTAGTTGCTACCCACTCATCAGAAAAAATCAGTAGTGAAGGGGCAGCTAGTTCGGGCTCCCCGGATGGTAACTAAGGATGTGGATTTTGATTTAGAATGCATGAAAATGACTGAAATGTTTATGAAAAGGGGTTACCCTAAAGCCCTAATAGAGAATCTAGTTGTAGAGGTACAGAATGAGTGGAGAAACGGGGTATATAGACCGATTTTACTTGAACATACTTATATGAGCAATATGGCATGCAACAACACCGTTATAGAACAGGTGAATGACACCTTTGTTCTACACAATTTAGTAACAACCTACAGTCTGGAATCAAAGGAAACAAGGAACATCATTGTGAAGAATTCTGAAATATTGAGGAATGACAGTTTTATTAGACAAAGGGTACAAGCTATTCCACAGGTTACTTATAAAAGAGGGCCTAATTTGAAAGAACCCCTGGAAAGAAAAATTGAAAAAATTCCCAGTAGACAAGGGATGTATAGATGTGGAATGTGTAACTATTAAAGATACATGACAACAGGTAGGAAATTTATAGTTAAAAATAAAGAATATACAACCAGACATAGATTAAAGTGCCAGTCAAAATCAGTAGTATACATTGCCCAGTGTCAGCAATGTCCAGCCTTTTATATAGGAAAAAAGGACAGAAATTTGAGAGAACAGGTTTATGAACACATCTACAGCATAAATAAAGGTAAACAGGAAAATGCTCTGGTCAGACATATTATAGAATACCCTACTCATAAATTTAGCTTTAGAGGTATAGACCAAACTAAGAGTAGTAATAGAGGGGGCCCAGAAACACTGAATTTAGAAAAATTGGAACTCCTACGGCAGCTAAGAACAAGTGCTTGCAATTTTCCCTGGTTGAATGAGGTAGCCTCACTATTGTGTATATTAAAATTAAAAAGTATTTTGAGATAGGATTTTTTAAGTATAATAAATTAATTTTACGAATCTTGGTTAACCTATTTTTTATTATTATTATTTAAGTATTTTTTATCAAATAATTAACTGTAGATAACCTATACATATATATATATATATATATATATATATATATATATATATATATATTTGGTATTTTAGTAAAAATGCTTATAGGGTAATTAAATAATTAATGGTAAATTGATGGTTGTTAATAAT